>NC_142065.1:176606253-176906253 GCF_059756535.1 Pantherophis guttatus
TAAGTGAATTTAGTATATCCATATTTTTGCTGGAAAATGGCAGAAAACATCACAAGTTAAGGTCATATGACCATGGGATCCTGCAACTGATCATAAATGCAACCAAACCCTTCCTTAACTGATCAAATGGATATTCAGCAAGAGCAGATATTCTTTGCTTTCTCCCTACTCCATTTCTTTGATAAAAGATTGTATTATGCTGCAATTGTATTATACTACAATTATCAGTTATATGTTGTCCTTTGTTTGAAAGAAGAAACATTACAGATCAGTCATAATAGTCAATGAGGTATGACTCTTGGTGTCTTTCCATAAGAGCAGATGTCAAAAACAGTATTTCTTTTTATCATACTGTCAGTTTGCCAAGCCTTAAAAGGTAAACCTGTTATACAGCCTCCCTATTTAGATATTGGGATAGGCTTCTCTGGTGCTTTATAACTGACCTAGCAAATATCAAATACCTCAATGTTATTCTGATGGTAGTTGACTTACACAGGGTGGTGGATCCTCTATTGTATTATTGTTAGCCTCTCTTATTTCTGGATGCACCTCGCTTTTTATCTTTTGTAGTAATGATATTATTATTATATGTTGCCAGAGTCATTCTGGAGTTGGACAGCTTTATAAATTTAATAAATAAATAAATAAATTTTCTAAAAAAGGCCTATTCCATTTCTTCTTGTGACATCCCCTCATCTCAGAAAGCTTTCTGGAACCACAGTTGGTTCAGTGTTTTTATTTCTCATAGAGACCTTTTTGTTGTTCTTTTCTATCTCTCACCTATAATGTATAGAGTAGGATTTTACTCTCATAAGATGCATGCTTTATTGATGGAACCCCATCCAGTCTTTAAGAAGCCAAGATTATTAATTCTTTGTCATTCTTCTAAGAAGGTAAAACCTATTTTTAAAATTCATCTAATTTAAAGTATCAGCTTTAAACTTAACATAGCAGCTTTAAAAAGAACAAAATATGCACATTAGAAAAATAAGCCAGTTTCCTTATTTTTAAAAGTTCAAACAGACTTTGTTATAGATCTCTACTTTGAAATTAAGTCCCTGAAGTTAAGTCTATTTATCTGGCTATTATTTTTCTTTTCCAAAGTTGGCTTTTAAGGAGTGCAATTTCCCATGTATTAGAATGGTGGTATTATCCTGGGGCCGTTTGTGATGTTTTCAAATGTCTTCCAACATGCAAAGTCAATGAGAGAAACAGGATTGTTTAGCAACGGTGTGATTTGATTAATGACTATGCTGATTCACTCAAGGTCTGTGACCAAAAAAGTCAAAAACCTGGGTATGATTCACTTAGCAAACACATCACTTAGTAATTGAAGCTAGATTCCCAGTTGCAATCATAAATCAAGGATTTCCTGTATTTTATATTGACACCAGACTTTATGGCATCTCCCAGTTATCTTGACCACCAAGAAGTACCACGTTACCAGTTTCATCCTTATTGGGAATCATCAGATGTTGGCAGCCAGAAGTTATTCAATAGGGTTTGATGGGATTCTATTGGGAATTGAACTCAAAGATCTTCACACTTTAAATGACTATATATAGTGCATTAAGGTTAAAAACTATCCAGGTCATGGTGCTCAGCAGTTGCAGGAAGGGATGGTATATAGAATTCATCTTCCCTTAAGATACAGTTGACTTACTGTGTCATGCCCCCATGTATGGGGTTTTACATGATTTTAATACATGTACCATCTAGGAGTAGAATGGGATTCCTACTCTAACCTCTAATTATCTGCTTTCCTGACTCTTAATTTGGGTCATCACTTTTTCTTTTCAATAATAATGACGTAACCTTTTGCAAGATACTCTACAAACAGCTACTTTTTTTCTTTATTAGCCCTTTTATAATCTACTGGCTGATAAATTCTGTCAAAATTTAATCTATGACAAGTGAGTAGTCCTTTTCCACCACATAGCTGCACTGACTGAACAAAGCAACACCTTCATTATTTGGTAAACTAGCAGCAAAATAATTGACCTGAAATTTTACATACAGCTGAATTTAATTACAATACCTAAATTCATCCCTTCACTCAAATTGTTTCAATTTCAGACCAATTACTGTTATGCCCGTACCTAATGCTGAATGCCTTCCAGTTTTGCAGACTCCTGTTTTCTCCACAAACTTCAGGCTTCTTGGGCTTTCTTAAAAGTAAAAAAGTAAAAAATTCTTCTACAATTGCTCTGCTGCAGGAGTGGGTTCTAAATTTTTTTACTATCGGTTCTGTGGGCGTGGCTTATTTTGTGGGCATGGCTTGGTGGGCGGGTAATGTGGCCAACTTTTTTTTTTTTTTTTTTTACTTTTAAAAGCATTTTTTCTACACCCTTAAGAGGTTGCAGAAAAAAAGGCTTTTAGAAGCCTCTGACAATCAGGCAACTCAGCTGGGATCGCCAGAGACTTTTAAAGGCATTTTTTTCCTACAACCTCTTCAGCTGAGCTGCGCGATCATCAGAGGCTTTTGTTTTTACTTTTAAAAGCATTTTTTCGGCCGAAGAGATTGTAGAAAAAATGCTTTTAAAAGTAAAAAAAAAAAGCCTCTGATGAGGTGGGCGGGGTAAGCGAGCGGCGACCGGGCTGGGGACCGGTTCGGGGGCATGGCCAGCCAATGTTATTACCGGTTTTCTGAACTTACTACCGGTTCTTGCAAACTGGTGCGAACCGGGAGCAACCCACCACTGCTCTACTGATATTAGCATCAGGAAGCATCATTGTCGAAGATCATGAGTGACTTTCTACCATGTTTATACCTTCCACATAAGAAAATAGATGTCAAATTTATTGGGCTGTTTCCTGTGATGACAGAGATTAACCATTGCAGCTTCTAGTCACACTGAAAATATCTACAGCTTTCCATCTTTTCTTCCTGATCCAGGAATGCCTTCATTGTGTGCTTCTGCCTCTTTTCCACCTCCTATTTTGGAGTGGAGGAAAGATACTGTTGGCCTTCCTAGGTAAACCATATAGGAAACAATAGATTAGCTAAATCTACTTTGTTATAAGGCTACATTAATACAATCTTGCAGGTACAATTTTTCTGCCTATTACTTTAACTGCTAGATGCATTAGGGCTGGTCCTTCCTAACTTTCTTTGACTGCTAAATAAGTATGGACTCTTGTCTCTATCGTCTGATGGTTTTCTAGGCAGCATCTCCTCTCCCCTTTCCTCAAGGTTACTCATGCACTCCATTACATGGAATTCGGGGTGAAGCGTATTTCATACTTGTGGTATTGAAGAGGCAATCATGTCATAGCTGCCTACCTGGATAGGTAGAGAAATGTCTGTATATTTCAGTGGTGTTGAAAATTAGGAGGAGGCAACAGTTGCATGACAAATAAGACATCTATATGTTTTCATTTGAAGTTCAGACAGGGACTCCTGAAATAAAAAGAAGAAAGAAGTATTAGGTAAGATAAAAAGAAATACTGTATTTTTCAGAGTATAAGACTCAACTTTTTCCCCTCTAAAAGAGGATGAAAATTTAGGTGTGGTTTATACATCAAATGTAGCCCCGCCCAGCCTCTGAAAAGGAAGTTTCAAAGGCTGAAAAAAGTCTCTGAAATCTCCATTTGAGAGGCTGAAAAAAAAGTAAGGTCGTTCACAACCAACAAACCTGTTGCTAAAGTTTACCTCTGGGAACAGTTGATTGGGGGTATTCCAAGGGGCTGATCTAGCCCCAATCAGCCTTTTTCTTATTTTCCTGAAGATCATCTAGTCCAGGGGTGTCAAACTGGATTTCTTCGAGGGCTGGATCAGCATTGTAGTTCTCCGTGGGCTGACAGGTGGGGAGACATGGGGGGACCAGGTGGAATGCCTCTTGCAGCTCCCTACGAGCCAAATGGGATGCGGTGGGGGGGCACTTGCGGCCCCCTCTGCCCCATGAGACTCCGCACATCCCGTTTTTGGCCGGCAGAGTGCTTCAGGAGGCCATGGAGGGTGAAAAGAGTCCGCACGGGGGCTGCTCGCAGCCTGTTTTGGCCAGAAGAGGCACCACAGGCCTGTCCTTTTATAGTTCCAGGCTGGCCCTACAGGCCGAATGTAAGCACCCCGTGGACCAGATCCAACTCATGGGCCTTGAGTTTGACACCCCTGATCTAGTCCAACATTTTGTCAAGTGAAGGAATCAGTTCTATGGCATCAATAACAGATAGCTATCCAATTTCTCTTTAAATGCTTCCAGCACAGGAGAGTCCATACCTTCCAAGACATTCTATTTCATTGTTGAACACCCCTTGATATTAGGAAATATGACTGGGTGTAATTTAAACTCATTATTCCTTGTCATGTCTTCTGCAGGCACCTGTGAATAATACTGCTTTTTTTCTAAATGAAGGAATGAAGGCCAGTCAGAGATACAAAGACAACTTTCATATTTCTTTTCATCTTCTCTATTCTAAACATCTCCAGCATTATTCTCTTCTTAAGTTTTTCCTTCTATAATCTTCTGACATTGCACTTATCTACCATAATTTCTCAGAAATCACAAGTCTGAGATATTCTCAAGTTCCTTTGAGATTCAGATGTAATTATCTAGTCCTGGAAACACCTGTTGATGCTAGTTTGGTGTTTCCCAGCTATTTCTTTACTTATTTAGGATTGCCACTCTTTTTATGTCATTTGTTCTGCTTACATCCATTTGAACAAAGTTCCCTTTTGGGGAGAAGCAACAAGCAAAGTAAGATTTGAAATGCTCTTCATTATCCCGTCATCTGTTATTCTTCTATAGTCTTCTCTAAGCAGTGGGTCAACTTTTTACTTTCAGCTTTCTGAAAACCTAAATTGCTTTTGTGCTTTACCCTTTTTTTAATTTCAAGTATTCAGGTCTGTCAAGATCCTTCTGTATCCTGGGCTTCTGAGGTGTTGGCTATTCCTGGCATCTTGGTGTTGTCTGCAAATTTGATGAGTTCCTCTTCTATTCCCTCATCTAAATCATTTATGAAGATATTAAAGAGTACTGAGCCTAAAACAGAATCTTGGGGTACCCCACTGCTTACTTGTCTCTATGAAGACGAAGTTCCATTAGGGACTACACATTGAGTGTGTTTTGTCCGCCAGTTATGAATACATCTGGTGGTAATGCTGTCTATCCCACATTTTTCTAACTTACTAAGAAATAGGTTGTCCCAAAGGTGCTTTTTCAAGAGGCAACTGGACTTTTTGGTTTTTCTCTGAAGACGTATTGCTTCTCATCTAAGAAGCTTGGAAAATTCTTGGATGAGAAGCGAAACATCTTCAAAGAAAGAAAAGCCAGAAAATCTAGTTGTCTCTTGAAAAAGCACCTTTGGGAGAACTGTGACCTGGATGACTGAGAAAACTTGGAAAAATGGAGTTAGGTAAAAAGAAGATAAATGTAAATATTAAAACAGTCACCAGAAGAAAGTATTTAGAATTTTATGAAACAAAAGACAGTATGAAACTAATTTACAGCTTGTACACCTTGCACCTATATATAAATTCTGAACCAGGGGTGAAATCTAGCAGGTTCTGACAGATTCTGGAAAACAATAGCGGAAATTTTGAGCAGTTCGGAGAACCGGTAGAGGAAATTTTGAGTAGTTTGAAGAACCGGCAAATACCACCTCTGGCTGGCTCCAGAGTGGGGTGAGAATGGAGATTTTGCAATATCCTTCCCCTGGAGTGGGGAGGAAATGGGGATTTTGCAGTAACCTTCCCCGCCACAGCCACCAAGCCATGCCCATAGAACCGGTAGTAAAAAAATTTGGATTTCACCACTGCTCTGAACATACCATATACGTGGAGATGCCATATTTCTATTGATATGAGCGGAAAATCCAATTTGTCAAATCATCAAAATGCTTGTTATTAGTTTGTTTCATAATTCCTTCTTTCATAGTGATGAAGAGCAGTAGTTTTGACAATACGTAACTGGATTTATCTTGCTTACATAAAAGTGCTCTTCATTTATAAACAATTGATGAACAAGATATTTTCTATAATTGAGGTAAATCTGGAATCCTATGTGATTTGTTTCTGAAGATGAAAGAGAACTCATCTTGAAAAACCTGCACTATGTGGTGGATTAAAAGAGAATCTCAGAGTATGTGGCTTGCCATGAACTTCTATAATTACCACCAGCTGCTTGAGACAATGGATTTTACCCTGTTTCCCCTAAAACAAAACATCCTCTGATAATAAGCCCAATCGGGCTTTTGAGTGCATGCGCTAAAATAAGCCTCCCCGAAAATAAGCTCTCCCCGAAAATATTTAAACGCATGTGCAGCCAGTCCCCGCCATTTCCTCTGGTTTCTTCCATGTGCCCCAAAATAATAAGACTCCCTGAAAATAAGGCCAAGCGCTTATTTTGGGATTCAGAAAAATTTAAGACAGGATCTTATTTTTGGAGAAACATGGTAAATAGTGGTATCTCCATCCAGTAGATTCATCCCATCAGCTTTGTTCTTCCTGAGAAGAGCTTCTAGTTATAAATTTCATTTTGTGAAGCAAAAGGAGGTGCTGTTTCTCTGACACTGTTTTGCTATATGGAATAATTTCCCCTTTGGAACTATGTTTACATCATCCCTCTTAACATTCTAGAAGTTGCTTAAGACCCTGCTCTGCTGTAGAGTGTTTGGTGGCTAGTTAATAGTTGCCATATTTTAACTTTAATTGTACTGTTTATTTTTTCATATATTTTGGTTGTGTTTACTTTTTCCTTTAGATGCTTAACAAAGTTTGATTTTAATACTTATATTGTGGTCACTTTAAGAGGTTGTATCTTTTTATTGGATTGCTATCAATCGCTGTGAGTCTTGATTGGCTGTGTATATCCTAAAGAAATAAATAAATGGCCTAAATTCTTTTAAGAACAACAGATTACGATTCTAATGTAAGCTGTAAAACGGACAGAGGAGATAAGCAACAGGCTTCAGAACCATATATCATTTTAAATTGCTTTGAAATTTTATTAATTTTGAACAAATTAATGTTATGGCACATATGCCGGTGTGTTTTTTCAAATTTTCTTTTATAGCATTTTATTTGTCAGTCCCTTTTCAAATCATTGATGTACCGATAACAAACAGGGTTATGTGATTTTCATCAGCTATTCATTAATTTGAACAAGGCAATAAAGTCATTCTACATCTACAGTTAAAAGAATCTTGTGTATTTTCATATTCTCTTACTTATATTCACCTTTTGCCCCTTTTTATTTAGGTTTGAATATACTGAAGTAACCCTATCTTTCATGTTTCAGTTCCTATTCTAGCAGAAATATGCTTCATTAACAGTTTCTAGAATGGCTTTCCATTTAAAACATGAAATGTATTTTCTGTATTGATTTATAACCTGCATATTTTCCATGAACTAATTTAAAGCATTTAGTTATTTAATGTTTATTTATTTCTCCTAGCATTCTCCATCAGAACCCTTCCTAGAAAAACCAGTGCCAGACATGTCTCAGGTTAGTGGACCGAATGCCCAGCTCTTGAAAAGTGATGATTACCTTCCCTCAATTGAACTACAACCACAGCAGAAGAAAAAGAAAAAGAAAAAGAATCATATTGTTGCGGAAGGTTCCAGCAAAGGATTTGGTAAAGAAGGCTTTCCTAGTGGTCTTGATAACCAGGATCCTAGCAGAAAAGCCCTAGAAGGCTCCCAGGAAGAAAAAAAGAAAAAAAAGAAACCCAAGGTGAAAAAGGATCCGAAGGATTTGAAGGAACCCAAGGAGAAGAAGGAGCCTAAGGAACCCAAGACACCCAAAACCCCTAAGATCCCCAAAGAGCCAAAGGAGAAGAAAGTAAAACACACTACACCAAAACCCAAGACCAGCAAAAAAGCAAGGTATGGAATACAACAAATAGTTCCAGTGAAATACTGTTTTGCAAGTTTAATATTAAATGTTTAAATTAGTGAAAATGTTTTAAGATTCATTATAGTCCATTTTAATTTGTTTTATATTGATTTAGAATTAACTAGCACAAACTAAAATGTTTTTCTTTTGTGGTTTCCAAAATGTATTGAATTATAGGCTGATTTGGACCCAGCTATGGGGTAGAGAAACATAAACCTTAATTTCAATCAGAATTGCAAGTCTGAGTTTGAGACGAAGTTAATACAAGGACACTGACTTCACTAAGCTACCCATTCACTTTCTCTTAACTTGTTCTTAAGAATTGGTCCCTCTGTCATTATAGTACTATTTTGGCGGGGAGACAGGATATTTTCGGGCCTTCTGGGCCCACCAGAAGTAGGGAAACAGGCTGCTTCCTGCCTCCAGAGGGCCTCGGGGATGGTGGTGGGGAAGGACGGTTTTTCTCTCTCCCCAGGCTCCTGAGCCTTTCTAGGTGGGACCAAAAATTGGCAAACAGGCCATTTCTTGCCTCCAGAGAGCCTCCGAGGGGTGCGGGGGAGGCCGTTTTCACCCTCCCCAGACTCCTAGAAAGACTGGAGCCTTGAGAGAGAGAAAAAGGGGCCTACTGGGCCCACCGGACCATTGCGTGACAGGCGGGGGGGGGAGCGGTCATGTGCGCATGCATGGGGGCAGGACGCATAGAATTATGGGTGTGGGCACACGCATGTGTAATCCCCCCCTGCGCTTCCCCTGCTCCTGGCACGTGATGGCAAAAAGGTTAGCCATCACTGTTCTATACTGTTCATTCCAAATTTTGTGCTGTTGAAACTACATTGCAAATATAACTGGAACCCTCCTGGGCCCTATGGAACCAGGAGTTGACCTTGGGAATGAAGGAGCCTTGATAGTACAGTGGTCTAGTGCACCCTGTTATTAACACAGCTGCCTGCAATTTACTGCTAGTTCGAATCTCTCCAAGGCTCAAGGTTGACTCAGCCTTCCATCCTTTCTAAGGTAGGTGAAATGAGGACCCAGTTTGTGGGGACAATAAGCTGACTTTGTATAAATATACAAAAGTATGAAGGCTATTGCTTAACGCATTGTAAGCCGCCCTGAGTCTCTGGAGAAGGGCGGCATATAAATCAAATTTAAAAAAAAAAAAGAGGAGGTCGAGCCTCAGGATCACCTTGTCCAGGTGGAAAATGCAAAGGTCAGCTCTGATGGAGAGAGCTGCCATCTCGGATATGCGCCAGGCTGATGTAACTGCAACCAGGAAAGCCACCTTAAGGGTGAAATATCTGAGGTGTTTCGGTTTAGAGCCCGCAATACCCTGGGTAAATCCCAGGTGGGGTAGCGGTGAACAACCGGGGGTTGCAGATTACTTGCACCACGCAGAAACCTGTGGATGATGGGGTGGTGTGCTAGAGGTTCCTTGTTGGAACTCGACAAAATGGTGGAGAGAGCTGCCACATGTCGTCTAATAATGTTGTGAGCAGCCCTTTGTTGAGGCCCTCCTGCAGGAAATCAAGTACCTGTGGGATAGAAGCTGAAACAGGGTTAATATGGTGCTTAGCACACCAGTTGGTAAATACCTTCCAGGTGGAGTTGTAAATCCTGATAGTGGACTGCTTCCTGTCTGCCTGTATAGTCCGAATGACCTTTTCGGAGTAATTATGCCTCCTCCAGAGGACCCCTTCAAGTGCCAGGCAGTCAGTTGGAGCCACTGAGGCTCCAGATGTAGTAGGACCCCCTGGCTGAGAGAGATCCTCTCTGGAGGAATCCTCCAAGGTCTCGATGTAGACAGAGCGACTAAATCTGCGAACCAGGCCCGTTGGGGCCAGTGAGGGCCACCAGGATGATTTCTGCATCCTCTGAGATGACCATTCGGATTACCCCCAGTATCAGGGGGAGGGGAGGAAACGTATAGAGGAGGCTGGGGGGCCAGGTGCAGCAGTGTGCGTTGGTCCCCTCTGCCTCCTGGGTTGGAAACCTCGTGAGATAACGAAGTTGGGTATTCAGGCGAGAAGTGAACAGGTCCGCTAGCGGTTGCCTGAATCTGTCGCATATGTCCTGAAATACTCCTGGGTGGAGGCGCCATTCGGCATTGTCCACCGTAGTCCTTCTCAGGTAGTCTGCCTGAGTGTTTGATGTCTCGACAATGTGCTCCGCCTTGAGGGAGAGGATGTTCTTCTCTGCCCACATTCCTAGTCACAGGGATTCCGCCATGAGGCGTTTGGAGTGGGTCCCCTCTTGACGGTTGACATGTACTTTTGCAGCCACGTTGTCGGTTAATATCAGGACATGTCCCTGAAGAGATTGGTGAAAATATCGTAGAGCCAGAGAAATTGCCCTCAACTCCAACCAGTTGATGTTGTTGGTGAGGTCCTGTGATGACCAGCGACCTTGCACCACTTGGGAGTTGAGGTGAGCTCCCCAGCCGTAAAGCCTGGCGTCCAATGTGAGCGTGATCCGCCCAGGCTCTCTGAAGACAGTCCCTTTGCCGAGGGCAGAGGATGTCCACCAACGGAAAGATCTCCTGACTGGGAGGGGAACCCTGAATTTGGTCCGAGAATTTGACGTGTTTGCCTGCTAATATGGCCATCGGAACCACCGAAGGCTCCATGCATGTAGCTGGGCCCAAGGAACTATTTGCATGCATGACACCATCTTGCCTAATAACTCGGACAGTGTGAGTAAAGGGACCCTGGGGTTCTGCTCGATCGGAACTATCAGGATTCTTACACTGTCCCGTCATTCCTGGGAGAGGAATACCTCTCCTCGTTTGGTGTCTATGATGGTTCCTAGGTGAGTTATTGTGGTGTCGGGAATCAGATGGCTTTTTGAGTAATTGACTTGGAAGCCATGGTCCTGCAGGGTTCATATCGTTAATTTTAAATCCTCCTTTGCCCTGGGCAGGGAGGAGGCCTGGATCAATATGTTGTCCAAGTAAGCCTGCAGCCTCACTGGGATTAGCCTCAGGCGAGCTGCTAGGGCGGCCAGGATCTTTGTGAAACATTGTGGGGCCGATGCCAGCCCCAAAGGCAGGGTGCGGCATTGCAGGTATTGGCCCGCATAGCAGAACCTTAGATACCACCGATGGGCCGGCAAGATTGGAACATGGAGGTATGCCTCCGAGAGATCTATTGAGGCCAGAAAATCCCCAGGACGAATTCTCTCCAGGATGGACATTAGGGAACTCATCTTGAACTTCTTGTAGACCAGATGGGAATTGAGGTTCTTGAGGTCCAGGATTGCTCTCCATCCCCCTGAATGCTTCGGTACAATGAACAGGATCAAATAAAATCCCTTCCTCCATTTGTCTTGTGGGACCACCTCTATGGCTTTGATGTCCAGGAGGTGCTGCATAGCGCTCTCCATGAGATTCCGCTTGACGCAGCTGTTGGAGACAGGGCATTGCATGAAGTGGTTCAGGGGGCTGGAGAGGAACTCAAGTGATATACCGAGTCTGATGGTGGACAGAACCCAATTGTCCGTTGTTGTGAGCTTCCACTGGTCTACAAAGAGGCTCAATCAGCCTCCTGTGGGGAGGGGGGAGTTGACAGATGAGTCATTTTTGTCTGTGGAACTGGCAGTTGCCAGATCCATGAAATGGCCGCTTATGGGGCAAAAATTGTTGTGGTCTGTCACAAAAGGAATGTTTGTCAGATTGGCGGGGCTGGCCTTGCGGGTAAAATCTCTGCTGTGGTGGCCCTTCATACATGTTATAGCGAAAGGGCTGCCTTCTATAATAAGGAGCAGACCATCTGTCCGCTCTCCTCGCAGAGAAAGGTAAAATCTTCTGCCTTTCCCTGTCTTCGATAAGGAGCAGATCTAAGGATTTCCCAAATAGTCTAGTCCCTGTGTAGCGGGCTGCAGCCATCCTCCATTTCACTCGTAAATCAGCAGGCCACTGACAAAGCCAAAATAGCCTCTGGGAGGTGACTGACAAACCAGAGCTCTGGAGGCATATTTTGCAGCGTTTAACATTGCGTCAGCTGAGAATTGAGTGGTGGCGATTATTTTGTTGAGGTTCTGATGTAATCGTACCTCATTTGGGGCCAGTCTAGCTTGCATTTGTTGGAGTCATATAAGGGAGGAAAGGTTGAAGAATGCCACCGTTGTGGCCTGAATTGCCCAGGCGGTTTTTTTGAAGGACAAGTTGAAGTCGTGTCTTCGGGTCTCAGGCCTTCAGAGATGTCCCCTGCCAAGAATGGCATAGGGGACGATAGGGCAGCAACTGGACCATCTACAGGTGGAACCTGTAAAAACTGGGCAAATGCCGGTGCCGTGCTATAGTTCCTCCTGTCTGCCCCATTGGGGGTGGGGATTGATGCAGGGCTGGCCCACTGTTTTTGGACTACATCCATAAAAAGCTTGGGGGCCAGGATAAAAAGGTGCTCTGTCACTGGCTCAGAAAAGAGGCCTCGACTATGACCATGGGGAGGACCCAGAGGCTCAGAGGTTGGTTCATTATCCTGTAGACTGGCAGTGGCCTTCGTCTTATGTAATAAGGACTTAAAGAGCCCAGGAGGGAATAGCCCCGTGTAGGCCAGGGTGTCAGGACGTAACCCCTCATCATCAGAGAGATCATGGTCTCTCTGGGCCTCTTCCCCCCCAAAAAAAAATCACTGTCCCTTGAATGAGAGGGCGAATGCTGTGGGGGTTCAATCAAGCTAGCAGAAGGTGAGGCCTGCAACTGACATGAGAATGAGTTGAAGGCAGGCGAAGCGGAGCAATGCTGTTGGATCTCCGCTGCAATATCCTTAGTTATTGCCTGTGCAATCAGTGACTGTTCTCAGGTAATTCAGACAATTGAGGCCCAGTAGGCTCTGGGACCTGAGTGGGCCTGGATGCCCTTCCTGTGATGTGTCAGGCAAAGGGATCGTCACCTCTGATCTGCTCCTTACCAGCCACAGAGGCTAGGTTTGGAGAAAGTATACCAGCGCCCTCAGGTGGCCAAGCCTGGGGTGAGGGAGCAGCCTGCTCTTGCAGAAACGGGCAGGAAATGTTCACTGCATAGTGACTGAGTTTCCATTTCAGCCTGTTTCTTCTCCGCCTGGGAGGTCTGTCTTTCTGGAGCTTTCTGCTTTGATTCCTTAAGCTCTGCCTTGGAGAGCTGTTTGTCCTTGCCTCCCTTATGGGATTTGCAGGATGCCTTCCTGCTTCCAGAGGCCTCAGCCTCCTCCCTGGGTCTGGCTCGGTCTGCCATTTTGAATGGATTTTTTGAAGTAAACTGCTTCAGAAGCACTGCCAATGTCGAATGGGAAATGGAAGGCTCGTACAAGGGCCAAGCAGTGATGGCTGTTCTGATTATACCGGATTAGCCAGTGCACACATGAGCAGGCTTGAGATGCTCCAAGGGTGGTGTACCTAGGGCGAACCTAGGAATTGCCAGCTCCTGCACCCTCCCCCCTGTGCGTTTGGTGCCCGGTGCCAAAGTTCCAGAGGATGCCTCCTTGGAAATGCTTCAGTGGCAGCTCAATTAGATTGGTGGCACTCCAATGCCATTGGTGAGAAGGCTGCACTTCAGCTGATATTATTGAGAAGCGCGGAGAAACCGCGGCTTGCCTGGGGCGGCGTTGCACTGATGGTGGAGGCAATAAGAAGCCATGCTACATATAAAACGGCCGCAGTTCGCTGGACCGGCAGCACAGCAATGGCGGCAATGAAAGGCCATTCTACAGCTGATTGCGATGGGGGTGTGATGGTGTGCTTCGCCTGCAAATGGCTGCAGCTCACTGGGGTGCGGCAATGATGGCAATAAAAGCCGCTTCACAGCTGATATGGGGTGGCTTGATTGCGGCAATCAGCCATGCGGCTTAAAGGTCCGGGCCGCTTGACAACTGGCCTCGTGGAGCTGTAGAAATGCATTGGCGGCCAAGGCTGAGCTGGCCAGCACGAATTGCAACGAGGTGACAGGTAACCTGAATGCAGAAAAAAAACCTGAATCTAGAAATCCAGAATAGTCCAGGAATGTTTGAAATGCAGCAACTGCCAAATATGTCTCTTCTCAGGTCGACTGAGTTGAAAACTGGGCCTGAGAGAGAGACATGAAGTTGTGGCCAAAAAGATTATGACTCAGTCTCTAGGCAGATCCGACTGTATCAACCCATTCCTGGGCTATTCCACAGCCACAGAGAACAGGCTTTCAGATAGGACCAATGCCCCTTCCAAATTTTGTCCTGTTGCAACTATTTTGCAAATATAACTGGAACCCTGAATAACCTCATAAAGTATTTTTAAGTTTTTCGTGAGATAGGATCCGAAAAAGTAAAAATGAAAAATGAAAGTTAAAAGAAAAGATGAATGAAAAATGATGAAAATGACTGTACATGTAAATGTGTTTATGAGAAATAAAAATATTTAAATAAAAATAAATTAAAAAATGAATAAAAAAGGATCTTACTGCAGTTTTCTAAATTACCTTTATGAGAATCACAAGATTCTTGGCTAATCAATGAAGAAAAGGCAGGCAGGTAGGCAGACAAATATATATATATATATACAAGCAGAAGACATCCGAGATTTGAATGAATGAAATAGCTTTATTAAATACTTTGTTCGTTACATACAGTAGTTTTGTGTTCCCTTTAGTTGTTTGAGCAGTGTATAAACTACTGTATGTAAAGAACAAAGTATTTAATAAGGCTATTTCATTCATTCAGATCTTGGGTATCTTCTGCTTGTGTTCCCTTTATTTTTTTGAGCAATATATATGTCTGTCTGTCTGTCTGCCTGCCTGCCTGCCTACCTGCCTATATCTGCATATATATATATGGCGTCGTGGCATATTCGGGTCTTTTCCCGTGTAAGATTGAGAGTGTCTTGGTGACGTTTCGACGAGGTCCCACTCGTCATCTTCAGGCTGGTGTCTTCAGCTTCGTATCTGTGCGAGCAAAGCGTGATCGGAGATGCCATGTCTCTATAAATACTGGTTGGTTGGCGGTGTTGTTACATCTTGGTTAGTTGATGGCGTTGATGTTTGCAGATTAGTCGGTTGTTTTGTAACATCCTGTGTGGTCGAGGTCTTAGTTGTGTGCCCATTAGTCTTTTGTGTTGTAACGACCTGGGTAATGAGTTGTGTGGTAGCATTCTGAGCTCTAGTGTTGTGACATCAACTCCATCAACTAATCAAGATATAACAACACAGCCAACCAACCCGCCTACAGCATCAGAGCCAGCACTCCACACCTCCCCACCAGTATTTATAGAGACATGGCATCTCCGATCATGCTTTGCTCGCACAGACACGAAGCCGAAGACACCAGCCTGAAGATGACGAGTGGGACCTCATTGAAACGTCACCAAGATACTCTCAATCTTACATGGGAAAAGACCCGAATACGCCAAGACTTGCATACCTGTACCCACCAAAATTTTCTCGCAGACCATCAGTGGTCCACGGCCACCAGTTCGTGACCGCTGGTATAGAGAAAACAGTTAGTTTTGCATTGCTACCCAATGACTCATTTCATGACCAGTATCTCAGAAGTATACACCTTTGCATTTATTTATTGTTTTGTTTTTAAATATTAGAAATGTAATAAATAAGGCACTTAAAAGATGGTTGCAATGACATATTTTTTCAGGAATAATGAAACCTGTTTTGGATACATTTATAGAGGAAGCTCGATCCTCATTTCTTTTATTTTCAGCCCCCTTTTCTTTCTACCCTTTAGCTGCATAACTATTTTATCATGTAAATCTATAATTTAAGGAACTTCTGTTAATTTTATGTATTTTGTGGAATGGAACCCAACATATTTTTTTAAGAAAAGCTTTGAACTATTAGTACACAAACAAGGTTAGGTTAAACAAATTAAGTATATTTTTTCCTATACATTGCATGTTCATGTTTTTAAGCTTGAAGTCATTCAACTGAGTTTAAAATGCAGGCAATCTTTAAACCTGTAGAAAAAACTGTACTCATATATATTAAGGAGTTCCAAGAAATGATAAATCTGTCCAACAATATTCACAATTAAATCAAGTGGATCAATAAGCTAAGTGATTAATCTGTCAAACAAAAACTTTTGAATTCTTTAAAGATACTTCATTTATCTTTTTGATGTATTGCTGTGATACAGATAAGAAAAAATATGAAAACGTATGATTGCTGTACACAGCAAAAAGTACATTGTGATTATAGTGTAGTAATGGATATTATAGTTATTTTGTGTGTTCTGAACAGCAGATACGAAGCAATACTATAAGTCTACCACAGATTTGCAAGAATATGAAAGATAGAGATAACTTATATATCTTTCTCTAGCTACTTTTTAGTCCCTGAGGCCCATTTTGTTGGGTTATTGATCCTTTTAATTATAGTTAGCTTCGTATATATTGGGAAAATGATAAGTTTTGATCTGGGTGAATTAAAGTGGCTGCAATTTTTCAACGGTTAATATCACATTTTTGTCAAATCCTTTGAGTTAAAGGTCTTCATTTCATTTACATCTTGAATGTTTCTTTTCAAATTCAGTGTGGTGATATACAGATGCCAAAACCTACCATTATCCTAATACAGTGATGGTTAACCTTTTTGGTGCTGGGTGTAGAAAGTGTGCGTGCGTGCGAATGCACATGTGCATGCCCGAACCTCCAAAATGCAATGCAAGCGCCCCTGTGCATGCACATGTGTGCGCATTCCCATGCATGTGCATGTATCCCTGCGCATGCGCCCCCCGCACATTTCCCCACCTGTGCCCTGTTTTGGCTTCCAGGTTGGTGCAAGCAGCCTTCCAGGCCCAAAATGGGGTAGGGGGTGCATGCAAACCACCAAAATGCAATGTGAGCACCCCCACGCATGTGCGGCAGAGACCTGAAGACCAGTTGGCTGGCAGGAAGCACACCCGCATGCACGGTGGAGCTGGGCTGGGGTGATGGCTGGCATGCTCGAGAGAGGGCTTTGCATGCCACAGGTTTGCCATCACGGCCCTAATACATACAAACCTGACTATAACATACTTTCATCTGTATCATGTCCACCATTCCCCGCCGCCCCCAATTCAAGCTAGTTTTAGGAAGGAACATTATAGCTGTGATGGCGGGCGAACCTATGGCATGTGTGCCTGAAGTGGCAAGTGGAGCCATGTTGCCTGGTACACGCGGCGTCGCCTGTTCCTGTTCCGGGTTTCTGGCATGCATGCGCACGTGCCGATCAGCTGGCCTTTGTGTGTGCAGGAGTGCTGTAAACTGGAAGAGCTGGTCTTCTGTTTTCCAGCATAAACCTGCGCACCAACCAGCTGATCAGCGCGTGCGCATGGGTGGCAGTAATCTGAAGTCTTGCTTGCGGATGCACATGTGCATGCCGGAAAACAGCCCTGATGAGTGTGCGAAGTGTGCACGCATGCGCTAAGTGCCCCCTTTTCAGCACTTGGTGCCGCACGTGCATGCCTGCACTCGCTGCCGATA
Source organism: Pantherophis guttatus (assembly GCF_059756535.1). NCBI lineage: Eukaryota > Metazoa > Chordata > Lepidosauria > Squamata > Colubridae > Pantherophis > Pantherophis guttatus. Next base: position 176,623,503 of record NC_142065.1, read on the forward strand.
AGGTTCACCATCACTGCTGTATCAAATAGGTGGTCAGAAGATTTAAGTGCCTTCAAGCCCTATATTGCATGAAGGATAATCCATAGCATATATCTATCACATTAAGAAGAATCTAGTGTAATCATTACAGGAGGGAGGAATTAAATGTTCCTGATCTCAGTGCTAGTTGCTGTGTGTATCATGAATGCTATCTGCCTGATTTTTAAAGTCCTTACATAAAAACTCTATAACTTGGCATAGAGGTTATAGGTTGGGCATCATTGATTTTGTATGCTTCTTTATTCATAGTAAAAAAAAAAGTAATAAAAAACCATTGTGGTGTAATGATTAAGGTATGAATTAGAAGCTGGAAGACCAGGGTTCTTGAGATAGTGTTGAAACATAAGTTTATACTTTTAGATTTAAGCACATCTCGTAAAAATATTAATTTTTATTAATAATACGTTGCTTAGCAAGTTTTAAATTCCACAGTACATGAACTTTGCTTCAGAAATTTGACTAACATTTGATTGTCTTCATTTCTTAAACATTTGGTAACATACATTTTATTTTTTGTTAATTTCCTATTGCAATACCTTATGAAAGTGCTAATTGAACACAATTTTTAAAGTTAACTTTCAATAAGTTAGCAGTTTTAAAATTAAAAATATCTTACTGAAAAGACATGTCTAGTAATAAGTGTATGCATTACGCAATAACTTTTTTCACGTCTTTGGTGTCTGTAAGTATGTAGATATAGGTATGCAGCAAAAAGCCCATGGGATTTCTTACTACTCCATCCTCCCAGTGAACTTCCAAACAAATTGACTTTATTTATTACAAATTATTTTATGCTACTTCAATCATCTGACTGGCTTACAGCACAATATACTATGTATAACATAACAATAATTCAATAGTTTATCCACATTATAAAAGTATAATAAATACTTTCAACATAACTAACATCATAAAAATTATAAAACATTATAATATCAAATTAATTCCTCAAGTATATTTTCCATTCTTGGCTCAGTTCCAAAGCACACATTTAAAGAGCCAAACTTTTAAAAATTTCGTGAATATTAAAAGTGAGGGTACAGTTCTTTTATTTGATGGGAAGGCATTGTGCAGGAGGAGAAGTTATGCAGAGAATGCTTGCCTCCAAGTGTCTTTTTTTTGTGCTTCATGAGGTATGGGGATTGTCAGCAAGTATGCTTTCGGGGAAGTGTTGGATGTACAAATTCTATTTGGGGCAAGCAGTCTTGCTAGATACAAGTAGCTTTCTCACTGTTGTGTGCAGAAAAACAAGTTTGTGGGACTAAAAAAAAAAAGTTCAACCAATCAATCAATTCCAACTTCACAAGATCTTTTTTTTTTCCACGAGAAGTTGGAATTGATTGATTGAACTTTTTTTTTTTTAGTCCCACAAACTTTTTTCCCTGCACTCATTCCCTGCACACGATGTGAACGAGAAATGTGATGGACCTGGAAATCAGGTAGGCAAAGAAAGACTTGGGGGAAGTGACGGCATCTGGGCCAGGGGTGAAATGCTGGATCGCCCGAGCCGGTAGTGATGGCGGATGGTTCGGAGAACCAGTAGCAAAAATTCCTGCCCCACCCCCATGCCCAGCTGAGCCATACAATCATCACATGCTTTTTAAAATTATTTTTAAAAGCATTTTTTCTACAACTCTTCGGCCAAAAAAATGCTTTTAAAAGTTAAAAAAAAAAAGCCTCTGACGATCAGGCAACTCAGCTGGGATTGTCAGAGGTTTTTAAAAGCATTTTTTTACAACCTGTTCGGCCAAAGAGGTTGTAGAAAAAATTCTTTTAAAAGAAAAAAAAATTGGCCACGCCCACTGTCACATTACCCCCCACCATGCCATGTCCACAGAACCGGTAGTAACAAATATTACATTTCATCACTGATCTGGGCACAAGGCGCTGAAATGGGCCCGTCTCTCTTCAGCAGTTGCCCAGGCCCACTGGAGGGAAGGCTGGCATCTACCGGCCCTTAAACGTGGCAGCATTCCAGCTCTGGCCAGGAAGGGGCAATCAGCCTGGGTGTTGCAGGCAGGACGCCCACTTGCTTCAGCATCCTCCCCCGACCCTCTGGTATTCCGCTGGTGCTTTGGTCCTCGGTTGCCACCTGATGCGCAGACCCCGCCCGCCGCCTGAGAGAGTTTTCACCTAATTTCTGAATTTTGGATAAGAAAAGAGGGGTCTTATACATGGGGGCGTCCTATAGATGGAAAAATACGGTAAATAATAACATTTTTTAAGCCTTTGTGGATCCCCTGTGACCCCCAGTGTCTATGGACCACAGATTGAGAACCACTGATCAATTCTACAATTCCTCCTGCAATTCCTGACTGACATAGAAAGAAGCATTGTCTTAAAAAAGCAGCTTTGAAAAACACCTTTAGGACATTGTCCTAAAAGTATGTTAACAATATATGATTTATAACTTAATATGAGACCTTGGTCCATCAGTTGGTGTATTGGGGATTAAGATGCCAGTCTCCAGGTTCAAGTGTGCAACTATGAGGCTGCAGGATGCCCAAGGAGTTATACACCAGCAGATGCTAGTTTCTTGGAGGTGAGATATATCTGCACCTTATGCAGAAAGAAAAGTGCTGCAGTCAACTCTATTCTGTTGTTGTCTCACTAGAAGACAGCAAGATGGTTCTTATTTTTCCTTTTCAGGATAGCAGTACAATACAGGAGTATGGGCTTTACTGCATGCCAGAGATAAAGTTGCTTCTTGGCTTCCTTGAAACTCTTTTCTTAGTTTGCTGGTGGAAAAGGTTGGCATCTGCTTCCAAAGCAGCCAATCTCATCACCACTGAAGATTTGCTCTGGCCTGCTTCCTCCAGAATCAGTAAGCCAATAGACCTTTGTGGGTTATCTTTATGCTACCAGGATGGAGAGAGGGAAGTATATGAGGTTAGCTGTATTGACTGCATATCTCATTATGTCATTTTTCCCATCTGCCACTTAAAGAAAATGCTAACTATATTACAGCACTTGTTAAATTATTTTAGTAAAATAATCTATGTGAATCATTAGGTATTTAATAAATACTTACACTGTATAGTATTTCATCCATAATTGCATATACTGATAAACTCAAGGTTGCATGAAGTCTTGAAAGCAATTGTATTACCAAAAATTAACATTAAATTGTGATTTTAAAATAATACAAAGGCAAATTTATTAAATAGAGGGGGAATAATGTTAATTGTATTTAACTACTTCAATCAAATTTAAATAAATCAAATTCAGTTAGTAATCTGCTCTGAGTTGTGATCCTACACAACTCTGGAGGAGATCTGGTGGCTCAGTAGACTCAGTAGAATTAACATCCACTTACATCTGCTGGCTGCAATTACTGCAAGTTCAAATCTCACCAGGCTCAAGGTTGACTCAGCCTTCCATCCTTTCTAAGGTAGGTAAATGAGGACCCAGATTATGGGGGCAATAAACTGACTTTGTATAAATATACAAAAGTATGAAGGCTATTGCTTAACGCATTGTAAGCCACCCTGAGTCTCTGGAAAAGGGCGGCATATAAATCAAATTAAAAATAAAAAAATCCTAGTATACCACTTGCATGGTGTAGAAGTTGGATTAGGATTAGAACTGGAGACATTCACAGCCATGGAAGCTCTTTGTTTTGGCTAGTTATTCTGTCTCAGAGAAGTCTATGTTGTCATTCAGTGGGATTGCGAAGTACGCCACCTTGAGCTCCTGAAGAAAAAGTGAGATATAAATCTAACTATATCTCACTTTTTCTTCAGGAGCTCAAGGTGGCGTACTCCCACTGAATGACAACATAGACTTCTCTGAGACAGAATAACTAGCCAAAACAAAGAGCTAAACTAATAAATAAATGACCCACATATGGTTGTTAACCTGGAAGATTTGTATTTCCCTAATTTATAAAATAGCAGTACTGTCAGTATCTTAATTTTCACATTCAAAGTTAAATTTGAGAAATGTCTGATTAAGTTCTTGCAGTCTAGTTTTAGTAAAATGTTTTAAAAATAGCTGATATAAAAAGTTGGCAGCATGGCAGTTTATTAATGTAACTTTAATAGAAAAAAGAAGGAACTGAAGGAAACTCCACCTCCATGAGAAAATAACATGAATAATAAGCAAATGGTTGCAAAACAAAGTCCCAGGGACTGCATATAATAGGAATCAGCCTAGTATTACTGAAACTATAGATTATAATGCTGATATAATTTTTTTTCATTTATTTACTATGTTCCAATGTTTTGATAATTTATTTGGCTGACTTAAAGTGTTTCTGAATTATGAAAGAGGAATAACAATCATATATGGTTTTCCAGATGTATACTACATTATAGAACAAGATGCATTGGTTGAGTATATTAAGATGTGCAGTTGTTTATTCGTATAAAGATGTAGTTAATGGACCAGAATAAGAAATAGTATTCTTAGAGAAAAGAGGACACACAATTTTGAGAGGAAAGCGAGGGAAAAAATGAATTGTTTGGGAAAGCTAGAAGTAGTCTTTGATTTGACCACTACTCATACAGTGACCTTTTAAACTCATGATGGTGCTGAACAAATGGAATAACAATTTCCTAAATTCTGTCTATTGCAGAAGCACCCTGTAATCAAAATTTGCATGCTTCGTAGCCCAGCCACACTTATGATTGTAGTGGCACTCCAACCCTATCCCACCCCCTGCCTATCTTTCTACCCGTCACCCTGCATCAGCTACCCTCACCTTCACTGTTTTTGAGATGTGCCTGTCCTGACTGCTGGGGCTGGCTTTGGGAGGGAGCTGAAAGCAGTCCTGCCTCCCCTTTTTTCACAATGCAAAGCCAGCTTCCTCTCAGCCTGGCTGCCAAACCGGACATGCCTCATCATCAGCAGAACAGAAAGATGACAAAGATTTACTGAGGTGGCAGAGCATACGGCAGCAGGTGTCTTGGAGTGCAGGGTATCTGGGACTGTGTTTGGGCTGTGCATTTCTGGGGCTGCTTCCTGCCCTACAAGGCAGAATGCAGGACAGCCAAAAGGGCACAGATATGTGTGTGTGGAGGGGGAGATGGATGGGAAAGTTGGAGGCAGTCCTTACCTTACTGAGGTTCAGAACTAAATGTAGTTCCAGCCTTCCAGTTCAAAACATTCTTGTAGATAAATGTGAATTTTATTCTATGTGAGGAATGTTAACAGAGCATTTATATAAAAATATAGATTTTATAAAATATTTTACTTAGGTTTTTATTTGTGTTGTAAAAATTATCTTTGTGAACAGGAGACACTTTACACACTCCCAATATGCTTTTATATAACCTTTATAGGCTTGTAGAAAACATGAATAAGAAAGGATGCCTGAAAATCCTTCAGCTGTATCTTTTTCCTCAGACAATTGAATAACTACAAAGGTTCTGCTTGTGCAGTACAAGAAATTGATACTGTCCATATACTGTACCAAGAGTGCAAAATATTATGCCTAAGGGCCATTATACACCTTTGTGGTATACCTATAGCATTGTTTTCCCCAGATATACTGTAATGTATAGTATGGATTAATTAACAATACAGTGCTGTATGAATGCACCAATATCCTGAAAAGGCATCTGGAGAGTGAGATGATATGTAAGTATGTCTATAGTTATAGCGAGAGAGAGAGAGAGAACAAAACACTCACAGGTCACCTAGTTTCGCAAGACTTATTCAGTAGAATTTTATAGGATTTTCAAGTAAAGAATGCTAAATTTTTGCAAGGTTTTGGTTTATTGTGATACATAAACACGCCATTGTAGAGATGGGGGACTTTAACTACCCTGACATCAACTGGAAAACTACCCTGACATCAACTGGAAAACAAGTGAGAAATTGAAAAAGTTCCTCATGTGCATACTGGCAACTTCATCTTCCAAAATGTGGAGGAGGGAACTAGAGGGTCAGCTTAATACTTATTAATAGGGATGAAGTGGTTGAGAGAGTGGAAATTGTAGAAAGTTTGGGAGAGAGTGATTATGCCATACTATCATTCACCATAATGCAGGCAAGAGTAACTGAACAAAAACTAGCGGTCTAGATTTTAAGAGATCGGACTTTAACAGACTTCAACAAAATAACAGTTCAGGATGCTTGGGAAACTCTGAAAACAAGGTAATAAAGGCTTAAATACTACAAAGAAATTAAAACAGGACATTTGATGAGACCAGCATGGTAGTACAAAGAGCTTTTTGACAAACTGAAGGTCCATAAGGACAAGTGTAAAAAATGGAAAGAGAAGTTTGTAATTACAGCAGAATACCAGCAAATAGCCCGAATCTGTAACATCAATCCATATGTTTCAGGAATATCTGAAAAGCTCAGGAGGATTTTCAACCAACACAATATACATACACATTTTAAACTCAAAAATACACTAAAGCAGAAGCTTGTCCAACCCAAAGATAAAACATCCAGACACAAACTGAGCAGTGTGATATATGCAGTACAATGCAGTGAGACATGTATAGATCTGTACATTGGAGAAATCTACTGTACAAAATCTACCTTCTGCCCCTGGCTTGAAAGAGGGTTTAAAGAGTCCATCTTCATTAAAATTGAACAGCCCTCTATCAGCAGAGAGGGAGATATATGATACTACCTACCTCCTGGTTATAACACAGTCCTTTCAGCAGTTCCAGTTGTCCTTTGAAAAAGCACATTGTGGACATACTGTTTCTATTACTGTGTTTTCCCCAAAATATGGCCTACCCCGAAAGTAAGTCTTAGCTTGATTATTACATGTGCCCAATATAAGCCCTACCCCCCCAAAATAAGCCCTAATTAAGACCCCGCCCACTCCAGGATGCACGGGTAAAAATTAAGCTAGGGTGGGGATGAGGGGGTTGGAGCTGCCCTACTACTTACTTTTGGACAGTTGCAGCCAGGCTTCGTGCACCCTGACACCTGCCCTTTCTTATGCCTGCAAGGCTTTCCAGAAGGCCTCTGCAGCCGATAACAGAGCTCCGGATCAATCTGGAGCTCTGTTATTGGCTGCAGAAGCCTTCAGGAATGCCTTGCTGTTTGCAGAAGAAGTTCCTGAAGGCCTCTGACAGTGAAAAGGAGGCCGGGGACGATGTGCGCAGTTGAAGTGAGTCAGTGGACGACACCCCACCCCACTAAAATAAGACCTGGTGCCTTTTTTGGTGGGGAAAAAAAAGACCCAGTCTTATTTTCGGGGAAACACAGGTACTAGCGTGCTATTACTACAGCTACTTTATTGCTACTACTAATATATGCCACTGTATTTTATTTTTACACAGCCTGGTCTATCTTTAAATCCTCTCCCTAATTCTTTTTTAGGATTTCTTTTATTCTTAATTTCTACTTTATTAAAGGCAGCATGTAAAGCATTGGCACCTTTTCAATGTTGGGCTTGGCTGTGCCTCTTCATTTTCTTCCAAACCCTTTCCTTGTCTGTGAAGAAAACACCTTTTATTTAGCATCTTTGTTTCTCTGTTGCTGTTGTTGAGTTATAAAAACCCACATATCTCCTCCCCCACCTGTTTCAAACTTAAGCCTTTTATAAGCAATTCTGCTATGCTGAAGTGGGGTAAAAGACAACGCAGGTACCTGCAATTTTCCCAGCAGTCTGTTCTTCCACACTGTCTACCTAGCTATCTCAGCAGAAAATAAGTTAGCATCTATAGTTAGTTTTCTGGATAATTTGCAGTAGATCAAGAAAAGACTGCAGATCTCTAATATTTTTATAATTGACGAGTTTCTTATCACTCTCCACATAGTTAGGGTTCTGAAATGAAGAATTCAGTGGTAGAAAACTATGTAAAAGACATTGAGCCCAGTCTAAATCAACCACAAGGCTTAAGTGCATCTTGTTTGTCTAGAGTCATTCCCTTGCTCTAGTTGATGGGTGTGGGTGATATTGATTAAAAAAAAAAGCACAGCTGGTTCTGCAGACAATTCAATTCAGAGTGAAACTTCTTTCTGTGTAAGTACTTGAATTTTCTCTGTGTCTTAAAAAATAGAGAATACAAAGCACGTTACCACTTTTTAGCTTTTTAGAATATTAGCATGTTATCAAACTTGCTCTAAAGAATTCATCAATATGTCAAGCTAGCCACTCATAAGCAGTACTGCACACAAGGTATGCTAACCATTATTAAGCTAAATTGTATGGTCTGATTGATAGAGGTCACCAGTAAAAAGTAGTAACCTGTCAACTTGCTTTATCTGGCAACAGTTTAAGCACGACAGGCTTACCTTTGATTTAAACAAATTTGAGAAATATGTAAAGTTTGGGAAGCAGTTTTCCACTGATTTGATAAAAGAAACCACAAAATGCTGCAGCGCAGGTGTTGAAAATGTTTGAAAGCTGATTGAGGGAAGCAGATGGCTTTAGTCAGTGGCATCCAGCCAAAAGAGCAGGTGCTGGTCATGTGATCACTGGTTACCAGGGTAATCTGATTGCTCTTGGCGTGCAGATGAAAGGAAAGGGGCCCTGCATTCAGCTGTAGCATTGTATAATTTGTGGCAGTTAGAGCGGAAATAAATGCTGGAAATGGAGCCTCATAGTAGGGGAGGCTACTGTCCATGTAGTATATATACACTGGCATGGTTGGAAACAGAACAGTTGTGAAGATTCATTTTGAAGAAAATGATTGTCTTCTGACTCTTAACACGTATCAACCAATGTTTGGCAGTGTCAGAATTTTTTTTGAGCTTTTTGAAAATTAAATGTGTGTTTATAAATTGACATTTTGGAAGTATAAAGAATTTTATTCTTTACTGTTTGTAAAAATAATGGATTAGAATGATTCTCGATCAGTCCCTTTAGAAACCTATTTGTATGACTTAAACATAAAATGTCAAATGAAAACATTTAACATCTGACAAAAGTACACATACAGTTTCTAGGAATTTGACATAACATCTGATGGAGTTCTGTGAAATTGTGTATGTATTCATGTGTGTTTTTCAAGTTATTAAAGTAATTTCAGCTGAATATTCATGATTTTGTCTTTAAATAACATGTACATCTTACATCCAAATTTACTAATTTTTACTTCATCTGTTATGGGAATATTTTTCAGAAATCATACATGGAAGCAAAAATTGCCATTTCTGTCCTGAATACAATATTAATCTCAACAGATTTAACATTCTCATATGCTTACTTTACTGACATTATTCTTGGCAATATGAAGGCATTATGAATGCTCAATGTTCTATTTTTATGGTTTTAGAAGTGCCTAAATTGTATTTACTGGAGACCAGTAATTTATTTTTTTATGTAAGTTCTTCATCTCTATCCGTGCCCCATTTTAATACTGATTTATGCAGTGTTGGGATATCTACCCTAGAAAGGAGAATTCTAAAGGAAGGTAATATAGGGTCAGTGTACGTGTACATGTATGATGGTTAAGATAAACTTATCAATATTTATCCTTCAGTTACTTTTTTCAATTTGTTTTATTGTGTATACTTTGTTAACATTTTCAACAAACTGACTTTTTTGTATTTATGTTGGTTATATACTTATTGCAATTAAATGGGTCTAATAGCATTTATAAAATAATATTTGAATATTGAAAAGTTAATTAGATTATAGAAATTGAAACAGCAGAAATAGTTTCGGGAAATCTACTCCATTTCAGAAGAGGAAAAGATTTCTATATGCAATACTAATTAAAGGTATTTCTATTTCAGTAACAAGAAAGCAGAATCAGAATCTAGTGCAGTGAAGAAAAAGGTCAACAAGGGAAAGGAAGGTTCTGAAAACTCAGATGTGGAAAAAACACCACTAGGATCACCACATCCTGAAGAGGAAGATGATGCAGGAATTCAGGTACTTCCATTGGTCATTTGTTCATACCTGATTGTTGAGCACTATGGCCCCGTTCAGATATAATGCTAATCTATTATTTAGTTTTACAAGAAAACAAAAGCACACCCCTTTAAAAAAGAAACTGCTGATGAGGAGAAATTTGGAAATGTCCATTTGCTGTCAAGTTAATCGTGCCTCATTTTATCTGAATTGTACAATGCTCTATCATGAATAAGTTCGTTGAAGTAATTATGATGATGGCTTTTTTCAATTCACTGCAGTTGAATTTAATGAAAGATTAGGTTTGGAATATTATGGTAAATTGTAGTTAATAAAAAATAGAAATTGAAGTCCTGCTGGAATAGGAGATGGGAAATAAATAGTGTTAGATATATGCCAAAAGACTGGTTTTGGGTGCCTTCAGATCCTGTGCCTTGTCTAGACAAGTCCCTGCAGTGTTCTTGGCAAGGTTTTTTTTTTTGAAGTCCTTCCTCAATTGAGAGAAAGTGACTGGCCCACAATCACCCAAATGGCTTTGTGTCCAAGGTGAGACTAGAACTCATAGTCTCTTGGTTTATATCCTGATGGCCTAACCTGCTACACTAAACTGGCTGTCAAGATTCATTCTTACTATTCCTATTATTAGTAGATCACTGCAGCAGAGCTTCTGGTACTCAGAAGCCAGAATTCCTGACCTAACTTGGCATGCTATGAATATTTTTTCAACCTTATTGTATAAAAACTAGAGAATCCATTCTTTTGAACTTTGCTCCTAAACAATCTTGGTTTGTAAGCTTGCAATCTTATTATCCTTGCTTGGGCATTAATACATTACGATCATAGTTAAAAAGTCATCGAAAGCTAATGGTTCAGGTAAGCTAAGAAAGTTGAACTTAACCATATAATTCAAAATCAAATTATTTTATAACAAAGATTATAAAGACTTAAAACTCCTGAAAAAGTGTCAGTCTGGCTTCCTATTGCATTATTTGTATTCAGGCAGGTTTTAAAATGTAAATTGATTTTACTGCTGATAGGGTTTAATCTGATGATGTCTATTTTTATGAATTTTTAAATCAAAGCTTTAGTTGAGTTGGATTTTATTTACATGTACACCTATTCACATACACATTAGCTATTCAATTTCAGAGTAAGAAGTTTATACAAAGTGTAAAAAAAGAGTAACTATTGAAAAAAAGGATTTGAAGAATAAAATTAAATTAAATTAAATAGAGTTCTTAGCAGTGCAATTTCCTCTCTCTCCTTATATCTTTCTATTATTATGGCCTATTCTTGTTTCCATCATATCCCTATATCATATTTTGTTGTTTTACAATCTTGTTTGAGGCTCTCATTAGCTTTCTCCAATTATGACTTTTTCACTGTTTCTTCATATGATTGTTTTGGAATTTGAATCCTCTTTTATTTTCTTTATATGACCAAGCCATCTAAACATCTTTTCTAAACATCTTGTATAGGTCATTCAGTTTTATATTCATTCAACATCCATTCAGCATCTATTCATTCTTAACCTTATTTTATCAGAAAATACTTCTTAAGGACCCCATTCCTTCTCCATTCAAGTTTTATGTTTTTTCCAATATACTCAACTCTGAAATCCACTTAAAAAGTGGATAGAATCACACATATATATTCAAACAAGTTATTTTTCACAATAGCAATAGCACTTAGTGCTTTACAGCCCTCTCTGCACAGTTTTACAGAGTCAGCATACTGCCCCCAACAATCTGGGTCCTCATTTTACCAACCTCAGAAGGATGGAAGGCTGAGTCAACCTTGAGCTGGTGAGACACGAACTGAGTACTGCATTCTAATCATTGCACCACCTTGGCATCACAATGATCACATACTGTCCCATTACCATTCTAGTAGCATTTATACCTCTTAACATTCTCTAACAATTTTCCCATCCTAAGTAAACATACTGCCAAACTACACAAATTAATTTACTTTCTTTACTTTTCTGTTTTTATGTATAACTTCCATTTATTCACACCGTTTCTCCTATTAGGCACTGCTATCTAGATCGGCAGTATATATATTTTCAGATCCATATTTCTTACTTCATTATACAGTTTAGCATTTGTTTTAGTTATTCAGCTTCTCAGCCAACAACATAGCATTGTCAGCATACAAAAGTATTTATACATTGATGTCTCCACAAATATTCCTTATATATTTAATTCATAAATATATTAAACACCCAAAGGGACATCACACATATTTGTCTTGCTCAGTACTGAATCATTTGCTAAAGATATTACTTATTTTCACATGCTGCTTCCATCATGTACTGCTTTTATTGCATCTAGTAACTAACTTTCATATTGACAGAAATTGTTGCATAATTCAAACTATACAGTAAACTATACAATAAATCAGCAAACATACAGTAAAATTTATTTCTCACCTTCATGCATTTCTCAACAGCACACTGAAGAGCAAAAAAAATTCTGGTTTGCATATACACTGCCTGACATAAAATTATTATATTTTCCAAATTTTGCTTATTGCAGATTATTGCCATCTATTGTGCCCTGTCAGTCTGAATTCTTCTAAACGTCTTCCCAAGTACACTAAATGAAGAAATCCTCTTGTGGTTTCTGCATTTACTTTTATTGTCACTCCTTTTACACAATGAAACAGTAGCAACATTTTGGGCATCTGGCACAGATGACTTCACAAACGCATTAAGTCACATAGCTAGTCAATAAGAAAATCACATACATGGTTTAACTACACCTGCAGTCTTCTGTTTTTCATTATTCTCATAGCCTTCATGACTTACATGTTAGCAGTTGTTTATATATTAACATTTATAATATTAATCTCAATTCTAGTTATACCACAAATGTAAATCTAAAACACCCAAACTAGCATTGTTATTTTAGCATCTTCCCAAATTATTTCATCACTTTTATTCTAAATTTCATTCCTTCTGATGGAACAAATTTATGTTTATACACATCAAAATTGCTCTGTATTTTCTTTCTTCGTTTTAATGTTAAGTGTTCCTTCCTTCCTTTGCACTTTTTATCCTTTGCCTGTTTCCTTACATCGTTCTATCAAGAATAATTGTTCATACGACCTATTAAAGTAATTCCTTACCCTTGTGTAACACTTTGTTTACATTATTGTCTTCACTTTGTTCCAGTCTGCTTCCACACATCATTCCTTGCAACTTCCTATGCACTTAATCTGTCAACTAATACTTCATACACGATTCATAACTTTTCTTTCATTCTTCTTTCATTTTGTTTTTGCTTTTTTCCTTTTGTATAACTTTTCCAAAGATCTACTCTTGGTACTACCAAAACATGGTCTGTTCCAGATTTAGAATCTCTGATCACTCTTATAGCCTTCCCTAAGTCAGTGTTTCATAAACAATAAAATCAGCCATGTTTTTAGAATTGTATTCATTTTTCTCCATGTATATTTTGTGAATAGATTTATGCTTAATCCATATATTAAAAACTGCACCATTTTTTTCAATTTCACTATTCAGTAATTGTACCACACAATTACTACTAACCTATGCATTTCTGTGCATTATAGATCATAGCAGTTCATATTTTCTAACATGTATTTTAACCTTTTTATCCATAATGAAACCATCTCGACTTCTTTGTATGCGAGCAAGTCCACTTCAGAGGATAAGCGTCTTTCAGATGTTACACCCTTTCGTTTTTTCTTAATTTCACAAACAGAATATTTTCATGAATATTATACCTTTTACTGTGTGCCCCACTTAAAGTTCAAGTTACAATATTTAATATGTCATGGGATCATCAAGGTTTTGATCAATTGAAACTTTTTTATAACACTTTTTATAAGACAATGAAATAGTACACTAGCATACTAGACTTAAGTCATACCTATAGCCCCTGCAGCAAACCTTGCTAATACTAAGGACACAGCACCAATCAATTTTGAAACATTTTGGCCAGTATATGCCACAAGCACAACCAAAGTGCTCAGTTCCATTCAAGCTTGCTCATGCTATTTATACAAGTTAAGATCTCCAATATGAAGCCTGTGTTTCAAGCCAATCTTAAGTTTTCCAGAATGTCACTAATGGGGTTGTTTTGAAAGTTTATTATTAAAAATTCACATGCTTCAGTTTTGATGAAAAGGTGAGGTGGTGGTGTTAGTTGCGAAGTCATGCCCGACTCATCACGACCCCATGGACAACGTTCCTCCAGGCCTTCTTGTCCTCTACCATCCTCTGGAGTCCATTTAAAATCACTCCTACTGCTTCAGTGACTCCATCCAGCCATCTCATTCTCTGTCGTGTTGTCCCATTCTTCTTTTGCCCTCAATCTTTCCCTGCATTAAGTTCTTCTCCAGTGAGTCCTTCCTTCTCATTAAGTGGCCAAAGTATTTGAGTTTCATCTTCAGGATCTGGCCTTCTAAAGAGCAGTCAGGGTTGATCTCCTCTAAGACTGACCAGTTTGATTGCCTTGCAGTCCAAGGAACTTGCAGGAGTCTTCTCCAGCACCAGAGTTCAAAGGCATCAGTTCTTTGGCGCTCAGCCTTTCTTATGGTCCAACTTTCATAGCCATACATTGCAACTGGGAAAACCATAGCCTTGATTATACGTGCTTTTGTTGGCAGGGTGATGTCTCTGCTTTTTAGTATACTGTCTAGATTTGCCATAGCTTTCCTCCCCAAGAGTAAGTGTCTTTTAATTTCTTGGCTGCAGTCCCCATCTGCGGTGGTCTTGGAGCCTAGGTAAATAAAATCTGTCACTACCTCCATTTCTTCCCCATCTATTTACCAGGAAAAAGAGAGAGAAACAAATGGTGATGCAAATATTGTAGTTCATAGGCCAAGTGAGCCTGTGTATTGGGATATTACATCATTCACATGTACATAGGATTCTCCCATAGAGATATATGAACTTGAGCATCAGCCCAACAAACTGAAGAAAACAATTCTGTATTAAAGAACTAATGTATGGGAATACTTATTATTGGCAACAAAGTAGAAGCATACACATTTATTTCTTATTTCTTTTTTAGAAGAGGCGTTCTAGCAGGCAAGTTAAAAGAAAGCGTTATACAGAAGACTTGGAATTCAAGATTTCTGATGAAGAAGTTGATGATGCAGATGCTGCTGGAAGAAACTCCCCTTCAAATAACTCTCAATCTGAACAACAGGTCTGTTCATATTTATGGTCTTCAAACTGAGGAATAAACTAAAAATTCTGTACAGTATTGTAGTGTTGCTTCCCTTCCAAGGGATTTCCATCTCAGTTTGGCTCAACATGCCAAAATAAATTAGTTATTTAGATTCTTAAAGGCTGTGTTCATTCACATTTTCTTTACATGCCAACAATATGTAATTTTACATAATTTAATGAAATTAATGGTCTGTGTTGAAAAGCTTAAAACGAGGCTCCAAAGAGACAGAATTTACCTCTCTGAATTCAGTGGTCTGGCTTCTATGACTTAATAAACCACTCAAGCTTGTCTCCTGCTGTCAGGTACTATAAGAACCCCTTTATGAAATTACTGTCTTTTAGTAAGCAGTGGGAAATGCTTGATTTTTTATGTAGTGTAAATGATGGATAAAACGAATTGAATAAAATGAATAGTGATGATATGAAATGAGTACTATTACAATGTTTAAAAAAAACTTCATATAACTTACTTAGGAAACCATTGGTGAAAATGGGCATACTGAAGTAATTATTGGTCAGTAATTATTTTTAAAAGCTTTCTTAAATCTTTTCCAGTGCTGTGTCAAATATTTGCAACAATTCTGCATTTGGAACGCTCCACTTGCTACCAGTTGCCTGCTAGACAGAATTTAAGGGACCGGCTTAGGACCTGATTATTTGCAGGGCTGTACCATTTCTGCCCTATTACTCAAAATAGCAGGAGAAGCTCTTCTGAAGATGGCCCTGTTAATAGAAAGTCAACTATTTGAATATTCAGAAAAAACTAATAAGATGCATTTAGTGCGCATGCTTAGGAAAACAGTAAACACTGAGCTTTTAATTGATAAGTATAACAGTCTGATTTATTGTTTCATTTTAGTTGCATTAACTTTGTTATGCTTTGTTTTTCTATTTTTTTATATCATAAGACTTTTTGAATATTGAAATAAAACAAAAATGCAGTATAAAGTTAGTAAATAAAAATAAGGTTTCTTGATGAATTTTAGCATTAAAAATATATAATGATCCTTTACAAAGCTAACATTTTCCCATTATATATTTATTTAGCAGAACTTATAGCAGAATGAGAAGACGTCTTCTTTAAACCATAAATGATCTAAGAATGTGTTTTTTCCATTTGAAAAAGCAACTTTTGTAACAGAGCAAGTCACCGAGCTCCTTAACCTAGAGATAAATGAACTTCCCTTAGATTGTTTCTAGCAATTGTAAACAGCCATTTAAGAATTTAAAATTTAACTTGTAATTTCTGCTCTTTGGTTCATGAACCTCTTTATTTGATAGCTTCTGATATTTTTCTTCGTTCTCTCTTCTCTGCCCTTATTTCTCAATAATTCTTCCTTCTTCCTAATATGTGAAACACTAATAGAGCTATATGTATAGTGATTTTGGGATTTGTAATGGTATGTGGGAATGACCTGGAAGAATGAAGGAAATAGATGCTTCCTAGAGAAGGATCAGACAAGAGAGGGCGGAACCCCCAATGACTTAATGATCAGAGAAAGAAACTTGGAAAAGACTTGCACTATTTGATCAGATAGTTAAAAGAGACAGATTTTATTTTCAGACTTGAAATGTAGTCTTACGATAAACTAGAATTAGCTGGTCTATGTTTCTTGTCTAGTTTACTTGGGAGGGCTGACAGGATGCTGGAAAAAAAAAGTTGTCCTAGTAAATTATATAACCTCCACTTCTCTGCATGCAGATGTAGCAATATTCTATAAAAAGTGGAAGAAACGACAGAAAATTGTAAGTTCTCTTCCAGAGTGGCTGCTGCACAACTGCAAGAAAATGATTGAGAATAGGAAATTCTTTCTTTAAAACCTGACTGAAAAAAGTTTACAATATTCATCTTATATTGAAATCAAACATGGTGAAGTTTCTATGGAGATTCTCAAATCATCCAGGTCATAGTTGTTCCAAAGTTGCTTTTCCAAAAGGCAACTGGACTTTCTTGATTTTTTCCTTGAAAACATTTCACTTCTCATCCAAGAAGCTTCTTCAGTTCTGAAGGATGGTGGGGAAAGATGATGAACCTTTAGAAATAATTTTTAAACCTAGAATTTGAAAAGTTCAATATTATATTTGATATAATTTTGTCCAAAGTGACTGAGAGTTATGCAAGTTCAAGTTAAACATTTCCAGACGGCAATAATAAAGACAGAGGACCAGTCCTGACAATATAGCTGTTCCTTTCTGTATTTTTATCAATAGTTACTATAAAATATTTCATTTTAAGGAATCTTCTGATGCTGAAGGTCCTGTGGTAGAAAAAATTTTGAGTAGCCGCATAATCAAGAAACAGGTAATGTTTATTATCTTAATCTTCATTTTTAGAATAGTTTCTTCACTGTAAATTCTTTCACAACTGTCAATTGAAAATTAATTATTATTGGTGTCTATGTTTTTTGGAAAAAAATTAATAGATTTCTAAATTTCAGCTTTACCTAATCTGAGAGATTAATTTAAGGGTAATATGTAAAGAAATTGGAAATAGAGCAGAAATGAATTATAGAATATATGCTATTTTGATAATTCTTCATAAAGATATTAACAATAGATTGAAAATTATTATTACCCATTATGGGTATGAAATTAGAATTATGCATTCATAGTAGTACATTCAAATTTAATATTAGGGATTTTGTTTTAAGGTGAGATTATTCGCTCATTAAGAGTCTGTATCATCTGTCTATACATTTATTTATCTGCTTTAGGTCATATAGAATAAGCTATGTTTGCTTTGCTAAATCCAATGCACTGAACTCATATCCTTATATTTTGTACCTTGGGTTCTATAGAATATTTTGAATCTTCAACAGGAGGAACTGCCTATCTCTAAATACTTTCACCTCTCTTTCAGCCTCTAATATAAGTGATTATATTAGAAAAAACATTAACAATACTGTCATGTTACCAGGGCCAAACCAAAATGTATATCATCTAAAGCATCTGTTGCCCACATTTTGCTACCTTGGCTAGATTCTTTTGCCCTGCCAGTAGTTTCTTAACAATATTTATTAGGGAGTGATTAATATTCAGGAGACATTTTTGTGAATAGTGACCTTCAGACTCCTCCATTATCAATGAAAAGAACAACCTCTTTTCTGGTTCATGGGGGAGCTGTTAGAAACTAGGAAATTCTCCACAGTAATTTAATGGGAGTTAAACTGATTCTAAATGGGAAATAGTCCAGTTGCTGAATTTGTTTTCACCTATCCCTTTCATCATAATAGGTGATAATCTTGCTAGGAAGAATTATTTTTGGTTGAGACAGCTGCCAAAGAGACCTGACAGCCATATCTAGCACCGCAGCTGGCCTTATTCTGTAGAACAATGCTTCTCAAATATGGCTAATTACCCAAAATTGAGTAACATATTTTTACAGATAGTCCTTGACTTGTGACCATTATTGTCGTAAGTCATGCTAATCATTAAGTAGGTCACTACATGACACATGCCTGATTTTATGGCCTTTCCAACAATGGTTGTTAAGCAAATGCTGCTGTTGTAAAGTGAATACCATGGTCATTAAGTAAATCCATTATATGAATGGGTTTTGGGTTTTTTTTTTGCTGAAAACTGGAGATAAAGACAAGTTTCTAGCAAAAAAATTGCTTAACGTAACAATGTGCAGCATAAAGCTATTAAGATTTTGCAGAATAAAAATAATGGTTAAAATTGCTGTGAAGGAAACAACAGACTCGGATACATGGAGTTATATTACATCTATCAATTAAAAAGTCTGTTCATTAGATTACCATGCAGTACAAATCAGTTTAACTAAAAATAATTAATATTCTAAAAAAGAAAAAGGATTTCTCTTAGTTACACTAAAACTATGAGGTGAAAGGGTCATCTTTAAGTGCAACCTATGCCAGAAAAATTAGAAAGGTACAGCATATATTTAGTATAAGAATATTTTCTAGATCATCTTTACATGCATAATCACTATAATAATTCACAATACTAAAAGAGGAATTTAATTTATGCACTAGCTGAATTTAAATTAATAAGATTTTTACACTTAAACTAGATTTGGCATCTGTTACAACTTAAGACAATTTTATATATTTTCCTCAGTGTACTTTAAAGATACAAAGTGTTGGGTTGTTCATATCTCAAAATTATCTGCAAAGCTCTGAATGTATGCATTGTAGTTATTTAGCTAATGTCTTATTAAATAATTTTAGTCAATATATGAAAATCAGATTACATATTAGTAACTAGGACTAAGAATATTTAGAATGGTTATCCTGATTAGAAATGGGGTATATCGTTTACTATATCTAGAAAATTCTAGGTTGTAGAATGTAAGCAAACTTAAGAATGGAGTTAAAAAGTGGTATATTTCAAAAATGTATTTTAAATTAAAGAATAAACAAATTGTAACATTGATTAATGCTGGAAGAAGTTTATGGCAGAGGAGTACTTGGATTTCTTTTTTGAAAAATTTCCTTTCAATCAGTTTAGAATAACACAAAAAAGAATTTCAAACTATAAAAATTAAAACTTTAAAATCTTGGCCATTCTACATCCTAAAAAATATTACTAAATACTTGCCAGTGTTCCCTTGGGAGATTTCTTCCTTTTTGGGGATAGCAAGTCATCTACTCACTTCCTCTGTCTCTACCAGATAGCCTTGAAAGCTACAAGAAGAGGGGAAAAAACTTTCCCTCCACCTTTACTCATTAATACCAGAAGCTATATCCAAAT
This sequence comes from Pantherophis guttatus, assembly GCF_059756535.1. Taxonomy (NCBI): domain Eukaryota; kingdom Metazoa; phylum Chordata; class Lepidosauria; order Squamata; family Colubridae; genus Pantherophis; species Pantherophis guttatus. The sequence continues at coordinate 176,643,227 of NC_142065.1, forward strand.
TATTTTTGACCATTGCCGTTGATTTCTCCTTTCACAAACCAACTACAAGTAGTCCTTGATTTACGACCGCAATTGTGAGCAGAATTTTTCTTGTTAAACAAGTTGTTGTTAAGTGAGTTGGGCTCACTTTTATGACCTTTTAATCACTATTGCCACAGTTGTTAAGCAAATAACTGCAGTTACTAAGCGAATCACACTGTTAAGCATATCTAGTTTCCTGCATTGATTTTGCTTGTCAGAAGCTGGCTGGGAAAGTCAAAAATGGCAATCATGTGACCTGGAACCACAACAACTGTCACAATACATGCTGGTTATCAAGTGCTCCGACTTTGATCAAGTGACCACAATGGTTGTAAGTCTGAGAAGCCCTGTTCATCTGTGTTGTATCCACACTCTTTAAACACAGAATTGTAACTTAAAGTTGCATCTCAAAGTCTAAAATAACATTTTAGATATGATATGCCATCCTGCTTAACAGGATTGTGTTAATTAAGCAATGGAAGTAGCATTTGGGCTTTTGTTTACCTACTTGATATGCAAGGACTTTTTGCCAAGCTTCGTGTAATTGCACTATCAAGTAAAACTATATAAAAATACATTAAAACAAGAATAAGACATTTAAAGTCCAGCTTAATATGAATATTTATTCAGTAGTACTAATGCTGTAGAAACATAAACCATATTAAAACACTACTTGAACAAGTCACAAAACCACAATATAAAGTTGTCAAGAGCCAGCCAAAAATAATACATAAGGCATTCAGGAGTGCAGTTGCTAATTGGGTGCTGCCTGAGAAAATGGTACACTTGGCTTCTCTGTAGCACTGTGGGTTTGGCAGAAAGCCATTTTGGGGTCAAGTTGTTGTGAATGAAGCTGTGTGTGGTTAGGGAGGAGTTACAATGATTCATGTGCTGGAAATTGTAATAAGTAGAATTTTCAAGGCTTAAGTAAATTCAGGGAAGTTTTTGCATTTCTCTCTCTCTGATTTTCCTTTAAAAATATATAAGAAAATTTTAAATCCTTTTTTTATTGTTACTGTTAAATTTCAAACACATGCTGTTTTTGAGTAGTATTTTCTATTAACTGTAAGATTAAGGTGATATTTACCACAGTTGTTTGTAATTAAAACCATTGATCTTTCTTTTTATAGATGGATAATGGAGAAGAAACACAATCAGAAGAATTCTATGTAAAATACAAAAACTTGTAAGCAAGCCCTGTCTTCAGCATTCTTTAAACAGTTCCACAATATGTAAAACATAAATTACAAATCTCTAAAGATTAAGTACAAATCAATTACAGATAATATTCTCCATATGAGTAGCAATACATAATATTAATTTTATGTGTTTGGAAGGAAAATATGTGTCCTTATGGAATATTTCTTCTTATAATAGATGTATCCATAATGTCTTATTTTATACACTATTTAATGATGAGTGAAGCTTGAAGTTTCTAACCATGAGATTAGTAACTAGATGTCAACAGAACTCCAGACTAAAAATATATAATAGTTACAATGTTGTTTAGTTCCTGCAGTTTACTATTACTCTAAGGTAAATTTCAGCTATAGTTGCAGTGAAAATGACATTCTAGAAATTAACATTTAAATTTACTGAGTTTAATAGTTCAGCTAGAAGGCAGGATCTTAAGGTTACTTCCTTTCCTATAAAGGTAACCCATCTTTTCAGTCTTATCTTCTGCTTTCTAGAGGAAAGCAGATTCATTTTAAGAATTAAGAATAAAAGGTTACAATTAAGAGTGCTACAAGATCAACTACAGTTACATGGAGAATAACCCAGGAGATTGGGGAGTGGGGGGGAGCATCAAGGGAAAAATCCAATCACCTCTAAAGTAAGTAAGAGGTGAGAAGCAGGACAGCTTTCAAGCTTGCCTTCAATCAAGCAGACTTGATTGAAGTAACTCAAACCCTACTTTAATGAAGCAGATACTGGATTATGCCAACTGCAGCAACTCTCCTGCAGCCTGAGAGGAATGCCAAGAAAGTTTCATTAGCTAGCAGAAAAGTTCAGGCCAGTTATGGGATGATCTCTTTGAAAGTGGACAAGCAAAATTTCAGGAGAGGGTAATATAACTGATGACCCCCAGAATCCTTGTGTATTTATTGTGAGGCCAGGCAACACCAACAACAGCAATACATCAAGTTAGCACCAGGATACAATCTGGGAGCATTTCCTGTTAGGATTATAGTAGGAAAGCTGAAGGATGCTGGAAGTGGAGATATGGTGGGGCAGCCTCAAAAGAACAAAATGGCCTAGCGATGCTCCAGCATGGCAGCTCAGAGACTAGAGAGAAGAGTAGACTTGGTTGAATCTTGGTTATCTGTGGAAGGCATAAAAGCCCTGGCCATCTTACCTACCCCATGAGGCTGCATTTTCCTAAGAATTACATCCTTTTTTATAAGTATTCAGCTACTTCTGCTTACAGAAGCACAAGTGCTATTCAGATGTGGAGAGAGGACAAAGGATCAAAATGAAAAACACAATTTCATAGTCAAGGTCTCCAGCCAGCCTCAGACATAAGGCCAAGAGAGATCCTTTTTTTCCCTAGGGGACCAAGGCATGAGACATACTTGAAATCCATTTCTCAAGGTTTTAGTCTGGGAAGAGAGTTCAGGACATTTTCTCCATAATTCATACCTCCCTAATGAAAACTATTCAGCATTGATTTTCTTTCTGATGATCCTTAATAAACTACTCAAGATACTTAAACTGTAACTGGGCCATAACAAGCAACCAGTATCTATATGACCGAACCACTGCAGCATTCCACCTGCACCCCCCACTGGCCCACCTGTAGCTCTTACTGGCTCACCCATTCCACTATGCCTGCACTCAGTGCCAGCCTAAGACTCTTGCTGGCCTGTCCACACTCTCATCACCCACCTACAACCCTTGCTGGCCTGTTTCTTTATACCAGGGTTTGAGATATACTACTAGATATCTCAAACCCTGGTATAAATAACAGTTCTCGTTTCTCTGTGGCCACTTTCAATCAGTGCTGACAGGTGGGGAGAAAACTTGCCCATGATCTCTCACATGTGGTTGCCTTAGGGCTTAAAACTTTCTCCCTTTTCTGTTTAATATCTATCTGGAAACCTCGGGTGAAATCATATGCCAGTTTGGGTCAGGTATCATTGATATGCAGATGACACACAGTTGTATATCTCAAACCCTGGCATAAAGATGTAGTCAAAGTCCTGACCCAATACCTGGAAGTTGTACAGGTCTGAATGGAGGAGGGGGATGAGACTCAGGTTCAATCCTGATAGGACCAAATGGTTGGTCCAAATGGCCCCCAAAATTCAGAAATAATTCATTGCTGACTTTCCCATTCAAAGTTTGTGCACAATATGGGGTTCCTCTTGGATTTCTAGCTCTGAGTAGCTGTTAGCTGTGACCAAATCATAGATATACCTGTTGCACCAGTTGAGCCCTTTCCTGGATTAGACAGACATGCCCTAGTCCCGTGATGGCGAACCTATGGCACGGGTGCCACAGGTGGCACATGGAGCCATATCGGTGGGCACGCGAGCTCAGCTCCGGCACACATGCATGTGCCGGCCAGCTGATTTTCGGGCTTTCTGGGCCCACCAGAAGTCAGGAAAGACACTGTTTCTGGCCTCCAGAGGGCCTCTGGGGGGGTGGGGAAGGCCGTTTTTGCCCTCCCCAGGCTCCCAGAAAGGCTCTGGAGCCTGGGGAGAGCAAAAAACGGGCCCACCGGGCCATCGCGTGCCAAAAGCGGGGAGAGCACGGGGGGGGGCACATAGAATTATGGATGTGGGCACGTGTGTGTGTGACCCCACCACGTTCCCCCCACTTTTGGCACGCAATGGCAAAAAGGTTAGCCATCACTGCCCTAGTCTGAGTAAAGTGCCGGTTATTACTTTATAATCTTTTAAGGTATTATGCCTGACTCTCTGAAGGACACCTGTCTCCAATTATCTCTGTTGGTTCAGTCAAGCAGAAGAAGGGCTTATCGTATCCTATTACTGTCATTTTATTTATTTATTTATTTTATTTGATTTCTATACCACCCTACTCCCGAAGGACTCAGGGCGGTGCACAGCCAAACAATAAAACACATACATACAAAATTTAAAAGTAGAATAAAATCAAATTAAATAATTTTGGCCCCGACAAATTTAAAACCCCAAACTTTTAAAACCAATTTAAAATTGAATGTATAAAATACTAAAAGATATTTAAAAATGAAAAATCTTTTATAAAAGAGGGAGAAAATTAGGCCAGGCCCGCCTGGTGAAATAGTAAGGTCTTTAAAGCGCAGCGGAAGGTGCGCAGATCCGGGATCCTCCGTATCTCTGGGGGGAGCTCGTTCCAGATAGTAGGTGCCCCCACAGAGAAGGCTCTCCCCCTGGGGGCCGCCAGTTGGCATTGTTTGGCTGACGGCACCCGGAGGAGCCCCTCTCTATGGGAGCGTACCGGCCGGTGGGAGGCTATTGGTGGTAGTAGGCGGTCCCGCAAGTACCCAGGTCCTAAGCCATGGAGCGCTTTAAAGGTGGTAACCAAAACCTTGAAGCGCACCCGGAAGACCACCGGGAGCCAGTGCAGCTCGCGCAGGAGGAGTGTTACATGGGAACGCCATGTCGCTCCCATTACCACCCGCGGTCATCTTATAGGATCCAAAATACACAGCTACTATGTTGCAATTCCTGCCTTCTGAAACAGTATACATCCAGAGTTTTATGTGGTTCCCACCGGTATATTGTTGAAGAAACTGGAAGACCTTTTTGTTTCTGGGACTTCAACAGTTTCTTTAACAATGTATAGATGGGAGCCACTTGAAACTGGATAAATATCATTCCAGAGGACAGGAATTACAACATAGTAGCTGTGCTGTTTTTAATCATATAAGATGACTTTGCTTAAGTAATAGAATACAAATGTGTTTCTAATTGTAAATTACAAAAGTTGTTTGGGACATGAGTAGCCTATTTCAGTGATTAAAAATATTTGTAGAATTGTTCCAGGAAAATCTACCTATCTTTATAAAATGGATAGATTTGCCGCCTCACATGCAAATTTTGGCCATGTTGGGTTATCCAGGGTCCTACAGAGTTCTTATAGCATTACATAAACTCACCGAAAAGTATTATTGTAATATTAGGAAAGGTGCCTTAAGTCTTGCCTTCTAGCTCAAAGAGGTGGAGTCAGCCCTTTCATATCCTATAGGGTTCATTTTCTGCTAACCATCTGCTCATAACATTTACTATATTTTAACAGTTTGAATCCAGTTTATTTCTTTATCACTTATAATTTATGGGCAAAATTTTATTATGAGCAATGTAGAACCAAGGTTACAGTGAGGTGGGTGTTGTGGATAATTGTTAAATCTCCCAAACTGCTCCCTTCTGCCTGTATATATGACCCCTTTTTAAAACAATTGAACTATGCATAAAAAGTAGTGTTACCATGCATAAAAAGTAGTGTTACCATGAAGACCAGAATAAAAAGAAAGAAAAATTCCAGAGTCCATATCTTTAATAACTTTAAACATAAAAGACCAATTCAAATTGTCAAGTTTTTTCTGTATCCAGAAAAATCAGTGCCACTTGCAGGGAGGCACGATAGCTTAGTGGCTTAATGATGCTGGAGATGGTCTTTGCTCCAGCGGTTCAAATTCTAGCACTGCATGGTGGGGTGAGCTCTCGTCACTTGCCTCCACTTCCATCCACCTAACAGTTCGAAAGCATGTACTATGTAGGTAGATAAGTAGCACTTTAATACCGAGATGAGAGGAATCCTGCTGGCCCTGCACCTCCCTGGTTGTATGCCTGTTTGTGAAGTGGCTTTGATGGAGGGAGAGAATCTTGGATGGTGCTGCAGGAAAGCCACTTGTTTTTTTTCTGTGCGGAGGTAGCTCGCCCTCCTGACATGCACCTTTGGAAACATGCGAGCGTGAACCAAACAGAGCTAGCAAACAGACAGCCAAACTATATTCTGCAATAGCATTGCAGTTTCCTGGCTAATATAGAATCACCATACACTAAATAAATAAATAAGTGCCAGTTGGTATGTTGTTGTAGATACTTTATTATATCCAATACAGTTCTTATACTATTTCTTAATTTTGTGTAAGAACCCATATTGATCATCATGAATAAAATCTTGCACAATCTTCTTTAATCATTCAGCCAAAATTGATAAAAATATTTTATAGTCATTATTCAGCAATGAAATTCAACAGTAACTCTTAGTTTAGATTAAATCTTGTTTTTCTTTTGACAATAAAGCAGTATTAGCTTCTTTCCACAATTCACATAACAGATCCCTGCAAAATAGAATCCATCACACATTGAAGTGGTTGCAAACGTTGGTCTTCAAAACACTTACAGTATGAACTTGGAAGTCTATCAAGCCCTCATACTTTCCCTATTTTAGTAGTTTCTGAGTTGCCCACATCCAACTCTAGGAATTCCAAATGTGCTCTCTAGTCCCAAAAGTTGTGGTAGAAAATATTTAATCGGGCAATATCTGATTTAAATCAACCTGACTTGGAACATTTTTATTCTGTTAAAATGTTTATGTCAGATTAATTTAAGTAGGTGGTCACTAAATGTTATGAGTTAGGTTTATTGAACACACAACAGCTGTGAATTAGTCACAAAGCTAAGTCATAGCTCAATTCAATACTGTGTTAACCTAAACCAAGCAAATCACATTCTGCTATACTCTCTCATGCAAATCAGGGATTTTTTTTAATGAATTGAGTTATTTGTTTCTCCAATCACAATGATTATTACTGACAATATCCACTTAAGTTCTAAAATATTTTTTTCTCTTAATATTTAGGGAGATGATAGTAAAAGAGGAAGCATAGTATCCTATCTTTGATATTTAATCAAAATGTCCATTGCAGTTATTTGCTAAATGATACTGTAAAACTGTATGGTTTATGTATTATTTTAAGACAATTATTTTAATAAGAAAATCGGTTTGCATAAATATTAAGCTCATAAATAGTGCTATGATTATTTTTCTTCCTTTTTTTTAGCTCTTACCTCCACTGCCAATGGGCATCTGTGGAAGTACTGGACAAAGACAGGAGAATTCAACAGAAGATTAAAAGATTTAAAGCAAAGCAGGCTCAAAATAAGTTCCTTTCAGAGGTATCTTTTTATTATTTCAATTGGATTAAATCATATAGCGAGGCTGAAGTTCATTGATAATTCCATCAAGTGAAGCTCAGTCATTTCTATTCAATGTACCTACAATTTCTTTTGAAAACTATTTGCAAGGTAAGCAGGTGTACCATGTGGTAGCTTATAGTGAAATAGTAATCTGGATCTCATATATCTGTAAATACTTACAAGCCTTGAAGAGATTACACCTCATATATTGTAAAGATGGTCTCCCATAGCCTCCTTTTTAATAATACTTTATATAGGCTGGATAAATATTTTTTATTAAATATTTTGAAAACAGACTTTTAGGCACTTAGTCTACTGAAGTGGATTGATGTTTAAATTCTCTTGATTTTTTAATGGTCTTAGATCTTGTGTTCATTTATTTATTTATTTTGGATTCTACTTCATTATGCTGGCTTCTTACATTGTTACAAGTTTTAGACTTTATTGTATTATTATTGTTTTAAAACAATTGAATGATTCTAAGGAACTAATTTTATAGATATATGTACTAATAAATAATCTTCCCTTTCCCCACAATGTTGTCACATTTTCCAGAGAATTTCTTAATTTCAGTCTAGTCTGTTTCAAGCAAACTAGAGCTAGCTGAGGCTTAAATTTACAGAAAACTAGTGATCTGAGCAATATGTCTCATACATCATGTCCAATCAAATAGCAAAGGAATATGAGCAAAAACATGTTAGTCCTGAATCTTTATTTCATGTAATATTTAATATTTATTTAAACCCTGTTGTTTGTCTAAGCAAACTGACTAAATAGTGGGTTGTCTGTCACTTAGTATGAAGCCTGAGCTGCCCACAAAGTTACTCCTGAAAATTATGTTTCAGTATTGAAATCTCATTTAGTAGTTGGTAGATGGTGAGTTTTATGGCTGCCATATCTAGGTGAAATAATGGGAAGATCTAATTTCACTGGCGTATGAGTTAACACTGGATATCCCCTCACTTTACAGTGTCACTGGGACTGAGTATTTACACTGAAACAGAAGAAGAAGGAATAAAACAGCACACTGTGATCCAAAAAATACAGGAGGTTCCCCACTAGGAAATATGGAATTATATAACTGGCCAAGAATTAATGCATTTTTATTTATTGTTCTGTCTCAAAAGCTATAGATAGAGATAGAATAAGTTTATTGTGCTGTTCTTTAGTAAATATGGTTTGTAGGACTACAAATCCTGTCTCTTTTCTTTAAATCTTTAAATCAAACTGGTAGGGAGCTTAGAAAATTGTTAGCAACAGCTGGATATCAGCTGCAGGCAGTGCTTGAAAACAAAGTAGCTAAAGATTTCATAAGCAATGTTGATTTGTTTGGGTGCTGTTCTCAGTAGACTATGGAATTGGTGTCTGGAAGTTGACAAACTGAAGTTTAATCTAGGCAAACCAGTTCTAGTCAGCATAAAGTCACATGCAACACATGCCACATTCACAAACCATTGCTGGTTCAGAATACTACATGCAGTACTTTCTGGAGATTATTTTTTTTACTAAATTATACCAATTTTCTTTATTTTTTTCTCCAGTTTTTGTGTCCAAGATTCCAATTATTTCCTATTAAAGCTTTAATTTGAGATTGTACTTTGATAAACTGTGTCATCTATTATAAACCATCCCATAAATTATGAGTAGAATGCTCTGTTGCCAAGACAGTGGTTTTTCCATGATTACATGGAAATTTAAAAGATTATGGTCACCTTCTAGACCAGTGGTTCTCAACCTATGGGTCGCGACCCCTTTGGGGGTCGAATGACCCTTTCACAGGGGTCGCCTAAGACCATCAGAAAACACATATTTTCGATGGTTTTAGGAATAATTTTATGGTTGGGGGTCACCACAACATGAGGAACTGTATTAAAGGGTCGTGGCATTAGGAAGGTTGAGAACCACTGTTCTAGACAGTTAATAAAGACATATTATGCTATCATGTATTTATTTACTTACTTACTTACTTACTCACTTACTTACTTACATGCTTGCTTATTTACTTAACTTTTTCTTACTGGATTTATGGGCCACCCATTTCGCCAAAGGCAACTCTAGGCAGCTTACAATCATTCAATAAAAATGCCATATAAAACATTAAACAATAAATAGGGATCTTAAATTTAAAATTCAGTTAAAATTAAATAAGATGGAGAGGAAGGGAGCAAAGTACCCACAGGGAGGAGGTGGTTTGTTATGTAATCCATTAACCACTTCCAGGATTCCACAGCCCAATTAGGATTTAATCCAGTTGGCAGAGCCATATCTGCAAGCTCTTTCAGAAGGCCAAATGGGTCTCATCTCAGGGACTTACATTCATAGAATATTAAAACTGCTTCAAGGTCATGACCTTGATCTTGATAGATATTTATTTTGTCATGATGTTGAAGCAATTTTCATGTTCTTACTCCATTTTATCCCACCTTTATTATAAATATCTTTTTAGACCAAGATAGTACAAAATACGTTGGATTTTTCAGCGTTTTCCCATGTCTGCTGAAAAAGGTGTGAGACTCAGATGTTCCCAACTAGCTTTGTCAAAGTGGTATGTCAATGGCTTCTGCTTATAGGCAGCTTCATAAATTCCTCATTACAATCAGCAGGTGAGAATGAACAAAGTTAATCCACATTAACAGGGCTACATAACAACTTAATTAATCAACCCACTGCAGTGAATTAGCTACTTAATTTGCAGAGAAATGTATTGTTTCATCATAACTTCCAATAATTCCTCAGTCATGATGGAATAATATACTTTTCTCTGCAAATTAAATAGCTAACTCACTGCAATAAGCAGATTAATTTTTTTTAGAGACAGTCCAATTTAAAACACCATGTTATCCAAAACAGTTTCTCTGGGTGGATCCCCCCCCCCCCCCAGTTTCATGGTATAATCAATCAAAATAAGTTACAACTTAATTGGTTAGATTTGGCATGAATCAAGAGAATCTGTATGCTCCATTCTCTTCTGAAACCATCTGTGATCTATAGAACATCAGGTTCCATGGTGGAAAGTTAATGGAAAGTATACTTAGAAGTAATTATTAATGGATAAAGTTAGCTGCCATGTAAGAGATATATCAAGCAATGACCAAGTAGCTATCCAAAACTGATTGGCAAGATCTTTGCCTTTAGAATATGCCAATCCAACAATTAAAATAATATATCTGAAAATCCTTGAACTTTTCAGCTATTCAAAAAGTGCTATGTGTGTTTGCCTGTTAGCTTGTAACAGTAAGTACATGAGAGCCAGTTTGGTGAAGTTGTTAAGGCATCAGACTAGAAATTAGGAGAAAGTGAGTTATAGTCCTGCCCTAGGCACAAAGCCAGCTGGGTGACCTTGAGCTTGTCACCTTCTCTCAGCTCTAGGAAGGAGGCAATAGCAAAGCACTTCTGAAAAATCTTAACCAGAAAACTGCAGGGACTTGTCCAGGCAATCTCTGTAAATCATTGATTTAACAGGTAAAACCAATACACTACACCATATAAGAGGAAAAAGTATGTATTTATAATAGACTTGATTTGTACACAATTATATACCAGTTCTCACATAAATTTAAGATATATAAAAAATAAGATCATTGCCAAGATAAAGTAGGAAACAAAGAGGGTATCTAATTTATTTCTTCAGGAATATTTTTTTCTGAATATGATTTAAGCAGTAATTAGGTGACTTCTGAGGTTTATTTCTACAGCATATAGCTTTCATAGTTCCAACTTCTATACTGCAAGCTTCAATCTTCAAGAATGCTAAATGCAACATATGCTATAAACGTTTTAAGCTGTTCGTTAGTGAATTGTAATTTCCCATGATTTAAACAAACGATTCGTTTAAAATATCCCTAAACATTTCTATTCCTAAACATTCTTGCACGATAAAAAGTTTTACAGTGTGATTAAGAGGCCCAGTTAACAAAGCAAAAGAAGTTCAATTTCCTCAGAAATACTATCATTCTGGATTGTTGCACTTCAATTAATGCTATAGTTTACCAAAAATGTATTGTGTATTACAGTGTCCCTACTGTTTTATTTACTGATTTTTTTCTTTTATCCATGCTTGTCCTTGAATAGATAGATGATGAACTTTTTAATCCAGATTATGTTGAAGTTGACCGAATAATGGACATTTCACATAGCAAAGATGATAATGGAGAGGTAAATTTATTTATTTATTTATTTATTTTTAAAATTGCACTTGTTTGCTAGCAAAATTAAATGAAGTATGTCATACATTGCTAAAACTATTTTCATTTTAATTTATTGTAATGGGTATTTCTGTTACATTTTTGGATATGCATTAGTTTTTAAACTATATTGCAGGTAGCCCTCGACTTGGTTGCTTAACAACCATTTGAAGTTACAATGGATCTGTGGGTAGGCTATTTACAATCCAGATTTGAAGCGCCAATGGTCACCACTCCCACAATCAATCTCATTGATAGCCATTTGCAGCATCCTGCAGTCATGTGACCACATTTTAAGATAGTTTTGCTGAAAAACTATGGGTTTTTACTTTAGTTTTTTGGCAAAACAACGCTTTTAGCAAACGGTTGGTTCACTTAATGACCAGGGAGTTGATCAGAAAAACTTGTAAAATTGGATCACATAACTGAACTGTCACGATTTACAGCAATGATAGGTAATCTCTATTATGGTTGTAAATTTAAAGATTACCTATACTTTAACATCCATATCCTTCACCTGTACAAAATGTTGTGCGCGCTCTCTCTCTCTCTCTCTCTCTCTCTCTCTCTCTCTCTCTCTCTCTCTCTCTCTCTCTCTCTCTCTCTCTCTCTCCCTCTCTCTCTCTCTCTCTCTCTCTCATACATACATATATATATATGTAGGTCTTTGGTTATTCGGGTTTTCTCCCGCGTAAAATTGGAGGTTTCTTGGCAACGTTTCGACGAAGTCTCATTCGTCATCTTCAGGCTGGTGTTCTCGGCTTCGTGCTTCTAGGAGCAATGTGTGTGATCGCAGCTGTTTCTTCCTTTTAACTGCCACTGGGGGTGTGAACTGATTGGGTGGGAGCTTGGCTGTGTTCTGATTGGGCAGAGGTGTGTTTTGATTGGTTGGGGGTTTGGCTGTGCTCTGATTGGATGGGGGTTTGGCTGTGCTTTGATTGGCTGGGTGTGTGTTCTGTTTAGGTGGGGACTTGGTTGTGCTCGGGTCAGTCTGAGAAGCGAGGATTTGAGCTGGTGAGCTTTGTTGCTGTTGTTTGGCTTCGCGTTCATGGCCGTGCTATCTCTTCATGGTGGGTGTCAGTCTGCTTCATGTATGGATTGGAGGGGTTTAAGGTGGCTAATGATGCAGCTGTGGTCTGGCTTCTGGTCCAGGGTTGTGCCTCATTATCAGTGTGGGTTCGAGTCTGCTTTCTGCGTGGATGTGTGGTGGCTACATCCTGTGTGGCTCTCGTGAGTGTGGGTCTGGTGTCATTCTTTGTGTTAGGGACTCGTTTGTCAATAAGGGCGGGTTTCCAAATGGCTGGTAGGCGGGAGGTATCATCTCGTTTATTCATGCTGTGTGGACGTTTTTCTATCTCGATGGCTTCTCTGATTATTCTGTTGTTAAAGTGTTCAGTTATGGTGATAGTTCTGGTCTTTTTAAAGTCAATATCATGTCCTGTGGCTTTGAGATGTTGGACCAGGGAAGAAGTTGGTTCCTCTTTTCTGACTGAGTTCTTGTGTTCTTCAATGCGTGCACTTATTCTTCTGTTGGTTTGTCCGATGTATGTGGTGGGGCAGGCGGTGCATGGGATTTCATATACTCCTTGATTTTCTAACTCAATTTTGTCTTTGGGGTTTCTTAGGATGGTGGATATTTTTCGGTTTGTGCAGAATGCTGTCTTGATGTTGTGTTTGTGGAGGATCTTGCTGATTCTGTCTGTGGTGCCTTTTATGTATGGGAGGAGGGCTTTGCCGTTTTCTTGTTCACTGTCTTGGATTTTAGTGGGGGTTTCTTTTTGGATTAGGTTGGTAATCTTATTTCTTTGGAATCCATTGGATGTTAGTATGTTAGTGAGGGTGTGTAGTTCAGTTTTTAGGTGTTGTTCGTCAGCTAAGCGTTTTGTTCTGGAGATGAGTGTCTTGGCTACGGAGTTGATCTGTGCTGGGTGGTGATGTGAGAGTGCGTGCAGATAGCGGTTTGTGTGTGTTTTCTTCTGGTAGATGGTGTGTCCTAGGGAGCCATTGGATTTTTTGTAGACTAAGACATCCAGGAAGGGAAGTTGGTTGTTCGCTTCTGTTTCCATGGTAAACTGTATTTTGGGGTGTAGGCTGTTGAGGTGTGTGAGGAAGTTGTCCAGTTTTTCTTTCCCATGTGGCCAGATTATGAAGGTGTTGTCTACGTATCTGAGCCAGAGTTTGGGTTTGTGCCTGACCACAGCTGCATCGTTAGCCACCTTAAACCCCTCCAATCCATACATGAAGCAGACTGACACCCACCATGAAGAGATAGCACGGCCACGAACGCGAAGCCAAACAACAGCAACACAGCTCACCAGCTCAAATCCCCCTGCTACTCAGACTGACCCGAGCACAACCAAGTCCCCACCTAAACAGAACACACACCCAGCCAATCAAAGCACAGCCAAACCCCCAACCAATCAGAACACACCTCTGCCCAATCAGAACACAGCCAAGCTCCCACACAATCAGTTCACACCCCCACTGGCAGTTAAAAGGAAGAAACAGCTGCGATCACACACATTGCTCCTAGAAGCACGAAGCCGAGAACACCAGCCTGAAGATGACGAATGAGACTTCGTCGAAACGTTGCCAAGAAACCTCCAATTTTACGCGGGAGAAAACCCGAATAACCAAAGACCTACATACAAACACCCGCGAAAACCTCAGAAAACATATATATATATGTGTGTGTGTGTGTGTGTGTGTGTATCAAAGACCCCATATATATCAAAGACCCCATACCTTTATAATGCTTCATGATATACTGTTCATGATATACTTTACCCAGTAAACAAAAATGTCTGTAATGTAGACTAAAACCCCATCAAATAATTGTAGCAGCAGTGAATGTGTCAGTTTTAATTTTTAATTCAGTAAATATTGAAATACAACCCACATAAATTGAACTCCTACATTGTTTTAAAAAGTGGGGAGCTCATGAGAAAAAAAAAGTTCAAGAAATACTGTTAGAATGTATTTTTGTTTTTAAATCTGTGGGGAAAATAATTTCACTATTTTCAATATTCAGGAAAACCTTTCATTATTTTAAAGTGTTACATCATCTTATTCATTGTGGGCATTGTGGTTTACTATACATATTCTCCTCATGAATATTATCCCATACTACATAGAATTCAAATGTAAAGTTTTTGGCAGGAGACTTCTGTATTCCAGAGCATCTTCTATAGCAGAATTTTGGCTTTGATTCAAAAAACAGTTCAATGTTCCAGTGATAGTTCTTGGCAGTTCATTTTGGGTGGGTTTTTGTTGTTTGTTGTTTTTATTTTGAAATGGACTTTGCAAATGCCAACAGTCTGGTGTTGCATCCCCACCAAAATTTTGTTTATTGGTATTTCTTCAATTCCAGTTTTGCATTCAGTTCTGCAAATATTGGCCCTAACACTAGTACCACTTTTATCTTTATTACTATACTTTCCCTTTTCCAATCTTGTAGAGAAATGTACTACTCGATAGTGGTGGGCTTCCTGACTTGTTTCCTATAGGAGACATTTGTGACCTCACTTAAAATTTGTTGTTATATAGTCCAGTATCAGTTTCTTCATTAATTGGAGCAGATCACTCTTATCTGTACTTTCCTCATCTTTTGGATGCAACACATCATCAATATTGATATGATATTTATATCACAGTCTTCTATAATTTCTTCATATTGATTTCCCCAGATTTGTTTCTATTGTGGCCAGTTAAATCAAGGCAGAAAAAACTTTTTATTTTCATTTTTGCCTTTATCTCTTCCATCAGCATATTTCTGGACAACAGTAAATATAACAAATAAGAAAGATACTTCTATGGATTGAGTTTCACTACCTATTTTGTATCACATCCAAAACGAGCAGTCTTAGCTATAGTTCATCTACTGTAGGCTTCAACCAGTTCTTGGTCAGACTTTCTTATATTTGTCAGTATCATTAATATGATTAGTCCTTCTTTCCAGGTGGTTGTGCATAGACTACTACAGTAGATGAGAAGTGTAAATCCAGTCTTTCCAAATCATGTAGAACAGGAGTCCCCATTTGGGCTGTTGAAGTGGCAGGCAAGCACACACGCAAAATTCCATCCCGCCACTCACTCAATTGGAGCTGCATCAGGGGTGAAATGCTCCCGATTCGGACCGGCTCGAGCGAGTAGGTAGCAATGGCGGCGGGAAGTTCGGAAAACTAGTAGCAAAAATTCCTGCCCCCGCCCCCCATGCCCAGAAGAGCCGCGCGATCATCAGAGCCTTTTTTTTCCTTGTAAATGGCTCTGAGAGCTCAGCTCTGACGATTCCAGCTGAGTTGCCTGGATCGCCAGAGCCATGTAAAAGAAAAAAACTTTTTTCCTTTTAAATGGCTCTGACCAGCCAAGCTCTGACGATCCCAGCTGTTGCCTGCTAATTGGTAGCAACCCCCCCTCCCCCCCTCAGCTTGCTTATCTTAGCTGCTGGTCGCCATGCCTTGCTGTAATCCCTGCAATCGATTGAATCAGCAAGCAACTGTATCTCCCTGCCTGCAATCAAGCTGGCAGAGAGTTGTGGACTTCAACTCCCAGAATTCCTCAGCCAGCAAAGCAAAGCTGGCTGAGGAATTCTGGGAGTTGAAGTCCACAAGTCTTAAAGTTGCCAAGGTTAGAGACCCCTGTTCTATTGGGTAAGTTTTTTTCCCCTTTGGGAGCTTTAAAAAAAATAGTTAATTGGGGTTTTTTTTAGTTGTTCTTTATTTTAGACCTAGCCATTTAAAGTTTAGGAAGTTTTAAATTTAGCTGCTTTTATATAAAAATAAAAATAAAGTAAAGTAAAATAATATTTGTGCAACTTTCTGAGATTTTGTGTGTTTCTGTAGTGTTTCACTCTTAACTACACAAACACACAAAATCTCACAAAGCTGTATGTGGAATTTTGTGAGTCTAGCACAGCTGCTTTTACATTGTGGGTGAGCCAGTTGTGTTGTGTTGTGTTGTGTTGTGTTGTGTGTGTGTAAAGTGTGAAAGTTTTTTGGGGGGGCTTTTTGTGGCTGTGTGAGGTTCCTGCTTGTTGCAGGGGCCATTTTGGGTCTAGCACAGCTGCTTTTATATTGTGGGGGAGCCAGTTGTGTTGTGTTGTGTTTTGTAGGTTAAAAAAGGGCAAAGAAGTGACATTGACTTGGCCACGCCCACCTGACCAACAAGCCACGCCCTCCCAGTCACCTTACCATTAAGCCACACCCACTAATTAAGCTATGCCCACAGAACTGGTAGCAAAAAAATTTAGATTTCACCCCTGAGCTGCATGTACTCACCCACTGCTTCCATGGAACTATCCTCTTTCTCCCCTCCGCCGATCCACAAAGCCAAAAAAGTTGGGGATCGCTGATGTAGAACATACATTTTTGCTGGTTTTATATGTATTTTTATAAAACTCACATACCTACATACCTATATACACACGTGTATGTATGTATGTATGTATGTATGTATGTATGTATGTATTATTTTTAACCCTTATTATCTGCCCATGTTTAGTGAGTGAGTGATTATATAAATTGAAATAAATTTGAATGCAGAAGTAGGGGATTAAGCACTGATATTGTTGGTGAAATCATTAGATCATACACTGAAAAAAATATTTGAAATGTAACATTGTTCAAACTATAGATAGACCATTCAGGAAGTGGTATTTTTAGCTGGCACAAGGTTCCACAGTGTTACTTGTTGGCCACAGATTCTTGCTTAAAATGTGCCATATGATGAATCAATCAATCAGTCAGTCAGTCAGTCAGTCAATCAGTCTTGCTTAAAACAAAAGTATCTGCAAGATCCAAGAGTCTTGAAAACCTGTATCAGGTGCTGGAGGAGGACTGTGCTTTCTTTAAAGTCAATAATACTTAAAACATCTCAACCTTAGTAGCCATAAACTAGCAATATTCAGGTCTGGTGGAAAACAAAGGGAGAAAACCTGACTGAGTAAGTTGGAAATTTTATTTCACTTCATTGTTGCTCAGGACAATAAATTACTAGACTTACCTTACTAAATACTTGCATTTTCCTTACGAAAAGATTTCCTCTGTCTTCACTTTTATGTTTGATTACAAGGAGATAACGACTGGTGAGGGAATTTACATTGCTAAACAGTAAATGTTGTTCATCCTTCCAGAGATTGTGCTGCAAAGGCCTTGAGTAGTTCAGTTGCTCTTCAGCATTACAAATGGCTTCATTTCAAAGAACTCTCATAGGACACTCAGATCTGAGTTGAGGATTTACTATGGTATAGTTAGTTAGAAAACCAGCTAATTATGAGCATGCTAGGCTGTGTCCATAGATACAAAATTTTTGTGTTTATGGAAGATGATATTGTTCAAGGGAAGATATATGCTATTAGATGCATCAAATCATAGGACATTTTTCAAATCAGCTAGATCCATGCAGGAAATCTATAGGAGACCAAGCTGGGATTCCAAGTAGAACTTTTGATTCTTTTAGTTCATTCTGTTGGAATTTTATGGTTGGAATTCTATTATAGTGAATTTATGAATAGTGATCTCCCACAATAACCACACAGACTATTTCTGTTCTTCTCCTTAATGCCTGGTTTAAGTCACAGACTGCCCTATGCAAAAAACTAAGGTTTGTTTGCCATAGAACAACTTGAAAGTGAGTCTCTCTGAATTATTTTAAGGAAGGTTTTTATTCTACTATTGAAAAAAAAAGATCTTTATCAGATTCCTCATCTTCTGGATGCAAATACCAATCTGCAAATAGCCAAATTTCATAGGTTTTATTTTAGCTTTTCTTTTTAAATGAAGCTGGTTTACCTCAATAGACTGGATTGATACTTTGTTTTACAATTACATTGCTCCCACCATCAGCAGTAAATTATAAAGTAGTCAGAGTGCTTAATAATCCATATTAATTTTCTGCTGTTCCTTGAAAAATAATGGCTCTCTAAAGTTTTGCTGTGTGATAGAGAATCTGTTCATCCAGTGAATAATCATGTTTTTACAGTATGTCTGGATTTTGCATTGTTGATGGGACTTCTGCTTCAGAGACTTAAAGCTAATGTCCATTCTGTTTTTCTCTACTTAGAGAATGATTGGGTTTTCTGATTAATTATAAAAGAGTCACAGTTTTCTCCCAAATAGGTTATATATTTCATTAGAATATTTTAGATATGAACAGTGGGATTCCTTCCTTATTATTACTATGTCCATTGGGGTCTCATCTCAAAGTTAATTTGCAGCTACCGTCTTGAACCTATCCCAATATACTTGCAATTAGTGCAATTGTGCCATTATCCAGAAGAGGATATTGTGGGCCTGTTTTTTCTAGAAAGCTTCAATTTAAACAAAAGCCAACTGCTGTTGTCTTTGGTCACCTCCTTATGTTTCATGGGCTTTGCATAGCAGAATCTGGATTGTTCTCGCTTTTTGTAACCCCTTTTCTATTGATAATGGATACCAATGCTTCAAACACTTGGTTGGGAATACACTGTCATCATGGCAAGTGCAGTGCCCTTAAATCAGGCAAGAGTCTCATAATTATATAAACTAAGTGGAACATCTAAGAATATTCAAGGCACACCAACTTTCAAGTTTCTTCTGATAGAAAATAAGGGACTATTAAAAGTAGTCCAGATTAAGCAATTCTGCACCCTATTGATTCTCCCATTTGGGTGATTTTTTTTTCCGGACTTTCAAATTAGATATTATTAAAAGATAAAAGAAAAGAAAAGAAAAGATAAGATAAGATAAGATAAGATAAGATATTGGATATGTATTGGTTCATCCATATGCATACAATGGCCATTTCTGAAAAACCTTGCCAAAAAACAGTTCAGGGACTTGTCCAAGCAGTCTCCAAGAATTGCACATGTTTGAATAGAAGAAAAATGGTTCATCGAGATGTGATGGTGCTCAGAAATATGGTTTGGAAATTATCAGTTTCATGTTTCTCACTTGCAGTAGAACACATGTGACCTTTCACAAAATATTCCACACAGAAAATTTATGCTTAAAAAATAGAAAAAGTATTCGGCCTGCTAGAGCCTTCAGAGAGAACTCAACTACATTTTTGTTAAAGTTTAAAGGAAAAAGAAAAGATCTAGCTGTAGTTTCAACTTACAGGGTATGATTTTCAGTTCCCCAACTTATAAGGATTACTATTAAGCAGTTTAAATGTTTTTTCTACCTCAGCTATTTATTGTTTATTTATTATACCTTAAAGCACTGTGAGGCGGTATATAAGTTTAAGTGCTATTGCTATTGTGCTGCCTTGGAATCTTTCCCCAGTGCTCAACCTGACCCATCTCAAAACCATTTGAACTTCTGGTTCCATACTCATTGCAATTGCTCTCTTGGAAAACCACTTTCCTTACTGATTCAGCACACTTATCTGTAAACTTAGTGTATTCTTCTGAGAGCCTTTACTTAGTTTTCTAGGGTCAGTCATTGGTGAATTCACAGATAGTAAAAGAATTGGAATTATGGGTTAGTAATCAGTAACATTAAAAGTGATGTAACAAAGTACTTTCTCGGTTTATGTGCTGTTTTTACATTAAAAATAGAAGTTCAATGAAATATGCTTTATTTAGTTTACAAAATTACAATGCCATTGATCATATTCATTGACTTTCATATAATCATTTTATTTGCTTTTTTCCCTTAAAAAAGCCTGTGATTCATTATTTGGTGAAATGGTGTTCACTTCCATATGAAGACAGCACATGGGAATTAAAGCAAGACATAGATCAAGCTAAGATTGAAGAATATGAGAAACTAGTGGCTAGGGAGCCAGAAACAGAACGTGTGGTAAGGTTTAGCTTTCTATTGAAAATGTTTCTTAATAGTAGCTTAATAATGTGGTTTGTGGAAACCACTAATACGATTTGCTGCATTTGAAATAGGAACGACCTCCTGCTGATGACTGGAAGAAATCAGAATGTTCCAGAGAATATAAAAACAACAACAAACTCAGGGAATACCAGTTGGAAGGAGTAAACTGGCTTCTTTTCAACTGGTACAACACGTATGTAACATGCATTCATTGTAAAACAGTATAGTTTGTTCTAATTTAATATCCCTGAATATTTTAAAATACAGGGTGTTTTAATGATCTTAGTTAGTAAAATAGCAACTTCTGTGACTATATTCTCTCTCTCTCCCCCTGTCCCCATCCCTGTGTGTGTATTTTTTCTGTACATGAATTTGTATTAAACCTTGAAGTGGGTTTTTTTTCTGTTTTAAGAAGGACACTATTTAATTCTTAAAAGTAAATGTCCTTATGATACATAGGATTCTTATAGTCAAATAAATAAGGAAGTGGTTTGTAAATTTCATTTGAGGAGCTGAATTATAATTTCAGAATTGAACATTTATTCATTGCAGACGCAACTGCATTTTAGCAGATGAAATGGGATTGGGGAAAACTATCCAGTCCATTACATTTCTCTATGAGATATATTTAAAAGGAATCCATGGTCCATTTTTGGTTATTGCCCCATTGTCTACAATCCCCAACTGGGAAAGAGAATTCCGTACTTGGACAGAGTTGAATGTTGTTGTGTATCATGGGAGCCAAGCCAGTCGAAGGATGATTCAGACCTATGAAATGTACTTCAAAGACCCACAGGTAAATGTTATTAGTATAATAAAATATGACTTCAAATAACTATTTCTTCTTGTTGGTTATTGCCCTTTGTTGTTTCAAAATTTAAAGTAAGGATTGGAAAAGAGATTGCCAAAGGGAAATATTTTCCATAAATTCTGCACACATAAATATTACTCTATTAAGGTTTCCTAAATCAGGAGATTTAAAACAGTAGAATACAGTTTTTCCACTCTGATTAAATAAAACTAAGAACGATTTATAAATACATTTTTTTATCATATCAAAAAATCTGGAAGAGTCTGGTAGCACTTTTTCCAACTATTAAAAAGCATAAGCTTTTGGTGCTGCAGTTTCCTTCATTGGGATATAAATTTAATATTATTTTTAATATTCATATTTATCATCCTACTATTTTAATGTTTTACTTTGATGTTTTTACTCTGTAAGCCACTGAGTGGCCTCTAGGCTTAAAGGATGGTATATACATTTAATAAATTAAATTAAATTTTAAAAAATTAGGGTTGGTGGAGTGGGGAGAGTGCAGATTGTTTATGCAGATCCAAGTTATTAATATGGCTCTCTTTCCACATTGTCACATTATCAGTATTCCACAGAACATTTGATACTGTTGGTAACATTTATAAAGAATGCACAATGTTGTAGTAACTTTCAACTTCCAAAGTAAATTCTTTGAGTTTAAGAGGTTTAGGTTTAAGAGCAGGATTTCGGTATTATCCACAATTCTATCATCATTAGTCAGTGAACCTTTTTGTTTTGAAAGAAAACATTTGAGTCAGTGGTGGGTTTCTACCGGTTCGCCCCGGTAGCGGCGGCTGGAGGTTCCACCCACCCGCCCGGATATCTCTGTGCATGTACAGAAGCTTCTGCGCATATGCAGAAACATTGCGCGTGTGTGTCCACAAGCGAACTGGTAGCGATGGGATTTGAAACCTACTACTGGTTTGAATCATGCATAAGTTGTTTTAACCATATATAATAATTACATAATAATCTCTATGCTTTTAGGGTCGGGCAATTAAAGGATCATACAGATTTCATGCCATCATTACAACATTTGAAATGATTTTGACTGATTGTCCTGAGCTCCGTAACATTCCGTGGCGATGTGTGATAATTGATGAAGCTCACAGGCTGAAGAACAGAAATTGTAAGCTGCTAGAAGGGCTCAAAATGATGGACCTGGTAGGTATTGATATTCTTAAATCTCAGAGAAAATTCTTTTAATTCTCTCCATTTGAATTCCAGTTTTGTTAACATTCTTGCCATTACAATTTTCCTGCTTAAGAGAATGCTATGAAACACCTACAATTCATTTGCATACTTTAAACATCTAAAACAGCGGTTCTCAACCTGGGGGTCGCGACCCCTTTGGGGGTCGAATGGCCATTTCACAGGGGTTGCCAAAGCCCTCTCTCGCCCCCCCCCCACGCCTTCACTCACCCTCACTCTCTGCTCTGTTGGATCGCCGGCCGTTCGCTTACCCCGCCCACTCCCAATCTATTGCTGCCTCCTGAGTCCCAGCTGATGGCTAGAGGAAAAAAAACTTTAAATTCTTGCCACGGGGCTTCAAAGGGCCGCCCTATAGCCAGTGGTGGGATTCTGCCGGTTCCGCTCCGCCCCTTGCCCACCCCTCCGCACCACTATTTATTGCCAATAAATAGTGGTGGGCGAGGGGCGGGCGAGCCAGCAATTTAACAAACGGTTTGGTGTTTTTTTCTAATTTTATTGGCCCGCGGAGCTTCAGCATAGGCAAATTAGCCCTTGATTAGATCGGCTCCCGACTCTCAGCTGATTTGCTTTCAGCTGTTTTGCTCAGGGCTCTGCTGCTTACTGGAGCAGATTTTTTTCCCCCTAGCTATGCTGAAAAACGAAACTGAAAGTAAAGCAGGCTGTTGGCTTTGCTGTTGCTGCATCGTTGGAAAATTAGGCAGGCAGATTTATTTTCTTTTTCCTCACCAAAAAAGGTAGGTGCAAACAATGGGAAATTTAGGGAAAAAGAGGAGAGTTCAAGATTTTAAAACACAAAAGAAAAAAAGCTCTATTTAACTAGGGAATTGTACTAATTGAGATACTATTAATTGTATATTGTGTTGAAAGCAGAAATGGTTAAGTTGTGGTTTGGAGGAATATATGGGGGAAATTATTTGGTTTATTATTATTGGTAAATATAATTAATTGATTTGTAAGAATTTGGATTACATGGAAATAATTGGAATATTCATGTTCATATTGATTAATATACAAAAAAGGTAGTTATATAACTAATTGATTTATATTAAAATGTTGAATTTATATTAAACAATTGTAATATTACATAATTAACCAATGTGAGGATGGATATAAAAATAGATGACAATGGGAAGGGGTATAATATAGAATAGAAGGGAAAAATTGAATTTGATTAAGATTAGAGATGAGGATGAAGGGTAATATTGGTTTTTTACAAAAATAGATGAGGAATAAATATGGCAAAAAGGAAATATAGAATTGTAAATTTAATTGAAATGACTAAACACTGTTTAAATTTGTGAACCGGCCAAATACTCTGTTCAAAGAAAATAAATTGTATGTTTGTATGTGTGTTTCTAATTATTGCTATTTATTCATATTTGTTCTCTTTTATTCTTTAAAATTTAACAATTCATTCTTTATCTTAATATCTTTATATTTGTTTGGGGTTGGCTTTCTTCCCTTTCATCTTTTTTATTGTACAGCAATCTTTCTCCTCAAACCTACCACCTTTCTCTTTTTTTTCCTTCTTACTTTCTCTTCCTCCCCCTCTTCTTCTCCTCCCTACTTCCTCTTCCTTTCTCCTTCTCCTCCTCTCTTCCTCCCTCTCTTACCCTCACTCCTACTCTAATTTCCCTTCCCTTCCTTCATCCCTCTCTATTGCTGTATCCTTTTATGCATATGGACTACTCAGAGGGCTGAAAAAGTTATTTCTGACTGGTCCTCGCACTTTTGATCAGTCCTCGAACTTACGACTGTCCTCACATTTTACGTTTTTGCCCTATCTTGTCACCATGGTGAAGAGAAGCAGTTGTGAAATGAGTGACACGGTTGTTAAGAATGCTACAATGGGCATAAATGATGACCAGTCATAAGTGCAAAGACCGGTCAAAAGTGCGAGGACCTGTCAGAAATCACTTTTTTCAGTCCTCTGGGCAGTCCTTTTGTGCACATGGACTACTCAGAGGGCTGAAAATGTTATTTTTGACTGGTTCTCACACTTTTGACCAGATCTCGAATTTATGACTATCCTCACATTTTATGTTTTTTGCCCTATCTTATCACCATGGTGAAAAGAAGCAGTTGTGAAATGAGTGACATGGTTGTTAAGAATGCTGCACGGGCATAAATGTGAGGATGGTCATAAGTGTGAGGACCAGTCAAAAGTGCGAGGACCTGTCAGAAATGACTTTTTTCAGCCCTCTGAGTGGTCCCTATACACATAGTCATGGCCACCCGGTCACATGACCAGCTAGCCATGCCCACCCGGTCACATGACCAGCTAGCCACGCCCACAAAATAAGCCATGCCCACAGAACCGGTAGCAAAAAAATTTAGAACCCACCCCTGGTTGGGGGTCACCACAACATGAGGAACTGTATTAAAGGGTCGCGGCATTAGGAAGGTTGAGAACTACTGATCTAAAATATCTAAAATGCAATAGGAAAAAATGGACATGAAACAGATCTTCCCTTGTAGTGGAGATGGATAGCATAAAAATTTAATAAATAAATAAAAATACAAAATAAATGAATAAAAACGTTTTCATTGTCTTATTTTTTGCAGGAACACAAGGTGCTTCTAACAGGGACTCCTTTGCAAAATACTGTAGAAGAGCTTTTCAGCTTGCTCCATTTCTTGGAACCAAGTCGTTTTCCTTCAGAAACCACTTTCATGCAAGAATTTGGTGATCTAAAAACTGAGGAACAGGTAAATTATTCCACAATATTTCTTTCCAATTATAATAGTCACCAATTCTGAAAAATTCCTTAGAGTAACAGTTTTGTTTTTATTGGAACTAAACTATTTTACTTATAGGAGGTTTTACACTTTATTATTGTCAAAATGAATCTAAACTTAAAAAAATTTTTTTGTAACTTTTAAACAGATTCTGTGTAAATGTAAACTAGTGAACTTTACTGGAATATAAGAGTCAGCCTATTATTATTTAAAATTATTTATATTTATAAAGGTAAAGGTTCCCTTCGCACATATGTGCTAGTTGTTCCCGACTCTAGGGGGCAGTGCTCATGTCTGTTTCAAAACCGAAGAGCCAGCGCTGTCCGAAGACATCTCTGTGGTCATGTGGCCAGCATGACTAAACGCCAAAGGTGCACAGAACACTGTTACCTTCCCACTGAAGGTGGTCCCTATTTTTCTACTTGCATTTTTTACGTGCTTTCGAACTGCTAGGTTGGCAGAAGCTGGGACAAGTAACAGGAGCTCATCCCGTTATGCGACACTAGGGATTCAAACTGCTGAACTGCCGACCTTTCGATCGACAAGCTCAGCGTCTTAGCCACTGAGCTACCAAGTCCCTTATTAATATTTATAGTGATACTTAAAACAAAGCAAAATAATACCAAGTATTTAAAAGCAAAACAATTTCTTAAAAACATTTAAAGCATTTAAAACATTTGAACAATGTCAGCTAGGAATCTAGCTGTTAATTCAGTACATCTGGAGATTATTAGATCAAATACATCTCATAAATAGGCTTTTTAAATGAAGTATGCAAAATATTACCAATATTTTAGCTCATACAATAGCAATATAAAATGTTATATCCCATTATAGAAGAAAGATAATATATTGTTTAATAAATATAGTGCAGTCTACAAGGATTTGGCTGTACTATTGTATCACATGAGCCTTTTTATTTACTATAATTTAATTATTCAATTATTGGCATGATTAAATCTCATACAATTAAGACTTCTTTAGTCATGTAATATCTCCAGTGCATGTTAATTGCTCTGAATGTTTGAATTATAGTTCTATGTTACTACAATCTTTTAGTACATGTTAATATAGTAAACAATCTGTTTAACAGATCTCTTTTTACCAGACTTGGTATAAACAAGACAAATGTTCAGTTCAGACTTCATTCCATTAACAAGATAATGTGCATTATATCAAGCATGTTTCTATTAAATTGGGGTTTTACTGCAAATGACACCAGTCATGTCAATTATGTAATTATGCAAATGATGTAAATTCTGATTTAATGGATATTTGGATTTAACAGAAACTCATTTCCCCAAATCATCTGTTAAATAGAGCATTTACTGTAATGAAGTTATTCTTACCGTAATAAAGTTATCCTGTAAACACTGTTGATAAATGATAATAGTAATTATGGAAATATTTTCATTTTTCCAAAAATTGCAGCATAATAGAAAATTATGGAAGTATGTACATATTATATAAAGATATTTATAATAGGAATTGAAAATTGTAATATAAACATTTATTTTATCAGGTTCAGAAACTTCAAGCAATTTTAAAACCAATGATGTTAAGACGACTGAAAGAAGATGTGGAGAAAAACCTGGCACCCAAGGAAGAAACTATTATTGAAGTTGAATTGACAAACATTCAGAAAAAATACTACAGAGCTATTCTTGAAAAGAATTTCGCATTTTTGTCAAAAGGAGGTGGTCAAGCAAATGTTCCTAATCTGTTAAACACTATGATGGAACTGAGAAAATGTTGCAACCATCCATATCTTATAAATGGTATGCTGGTTCTCTTATTTTATAAAAACATTGTGTAAGGACTGTAGTTATCTGTGGATTATGGCCGCCCATCTCACTTCCATATGAATTTCGGTAGCTTACACAGTTAAACACAACTAACAATCAACATTATTTACAGATTTCAATTTTAAAACAAATTGTATTTTTGAGGAGGCTGTAAATCTCCAAATGCCAAGTTTAAATACATACCAACTTACTTGAATGATTGCATCAATGCCTTATGACAATAATCAACTGCCTTTCTTGTATCTTCAAGCCAGGTGTCATTATGTTCATCAAAGAAATGATTTCCTAATTACTTTTAAAAGGGCATTTATTTTTGTCATCAATAGGCTTATACATCAATAAATTTAGGACTGCCTAGATACGTCAGACATGTGAACTGAACCACATAATAAAAAATCATGTCAGCTTGTTAATATAGATAATAGCAATAGCACCTAGACTTACATACCTCTTCACAGTGCTTTTCCTTTCCGCTGTCGTGTCTAACACACACTATATTAAGATATACAATAGAATTCTAATGCTTCATTGCACAAATGTTACTGCTATATGATACAGTTTATTTCCTACATTAAATTACTTGTACTAATTTTTTTTCATTTATAGAATGTGTGTGTCATTATGTTCTTGTTTTCAATATTAAGATAAAACTAAATTACAACAAAAACAAATCGGCCATATTTAGCAAACACCCTTGTTATAATGATTTTAAGATGTCCTGAGGTTTTTTTTAATATACTGCTCTCCCATATGATCAAACCTCCCAGATTCTGACTGAATTCCAATGAGATAACTCATATTTAATGTAGTGGTGGAGGAACCATAAATTGCTGTGTGTGGCCCTTATTTTGTTAGTTTTTATCTATAACCTTTTTTATTGGGACATTTTTACTGTGATTATGATCTACACTTAATTTATTTTCCCACAAAGTAGTCTTTAACTGGTAGATATTGAAGTCATTCAATTTTGAGATGTGTTTCATACTAAAATTCAGTTAAAGTAACCTATAGTTTTGATGGTTAGTAACAGTATGTAAAACACTTTCTGGAAAAAAAAAATGGTTTTGTCATTACGTTCACTGTTATATATATTGTACTTAATGTTCTTAATTTGCTAATTAATTATTCAGTCACTCACTGCTCCCTAATTTGTTATGACTTCTGGCTTGGCACCTCTATGTTGTTGTGAAACTTGTTTGCTGGAAGCTTTGCTTTTATTGTTTGTACTTATTTATGTATTTTCCATCTTAAATTTAAATAAATATATAAATACACATTTACACATAAATGTGTAAACTCTTAGACATTGTATGGGGAACTGGAAGTAAATTCATAGTTTTATCAATAAAACCTTTAAAATATTCACATATTGCTGTCCAATCTCTGCAGGTGCTGAAGAGAAAATTTTGGAAGAGTTTAAAGAAACACACAATCCTGACTCTCCAGATTTTCAGCTCCAGGCAATGATCCAGGCTGCTGGCAAGCTAGTACTGATTGACAAGTTGCTGCCAAAATTGAAGGCTGGTGGCCACAGGGTGCTTATCTTTTCCCAGATGGTGCGCTGCTTGGACATACTGGAAGACTACCTCATTCAAAGACGGTGAGAACAACAGTATAGTTTAAGTTTAGGAAATAAATTCTATCAATTATTCTATTAAGTATTTAGCCTCTGTTGCACAGAGAAGGAATATTTTACAATAAAGTAGAAGAATGCCTAAACAAAATAATGCTCATTAATTATTTTTGTTCAGAGTCATAGTATATAACCTTTTACTTTAGACTTTATGATTTATTTATTTATTTTTCACATTTCTAAATTGCCCACCTCCCTCAAAGAGTGGTGGGAGCTTTGCTCAAAGCGATAATGCTTTTAGAATAAAACATGATTAAAACCATTTTCTATTATATGTAACAGACTCTAATAAAAGTCCATAAAACAGTCATTAATAAATCTTAGATTTTCAAAAATGTTTTCTTATTTTTTTCAATTGGAACAATTTTTAGGCTCTTAATTCTGGGTCAGACATAGCCAATTAATTATATCAGTAACATTTTTTTCTGTAACTTTGTGTAATTTTCAGCAATTTGACATACATTTTTGAAACAAGAAATCTTATAACTGCTCTTTCTGCTCACTGATTTCTTATATACTTCCTTTTACAGCTAGAACAGAAATTGAGCTGCAAAGTTATAAAATCTAGTAAGAAAAAAAGATGCATTTTCTGAGAACAATACTTTCAGTCTTGAATTACTGGCATGGAGGGTATATCTTATTAATATTGCTTTGTTTTTGTAGATATCCTTATGAACGAATTGATGGCAGAGTAAGAGGCAACCTTCGTCAAGCAGCTATTGATAGGTTTTCCAGACCTGATTCTGACAGATTTGTTTTTCTATTGTGCACAAGAGCAGGTGGCTTGGGGATTAATCTTACAGCCGCTGATACCTGCATTATTTTTGATTCAGATTGGAATCCTCAAAATGATCTTCAGGTAATATTGTAAAAGGCAGTTGACACATTCAATTTCCCTAGTGCCCCCCTTCCCCCAGAATTTATTGCTCAGATAATATATTTTCTTTGAACACTTCAAAATTTTTAAAACAACACATTGTTCTAACATTTGTTCATTTTACTAGCTATTTTAATCTGCTTAAAAAAATACATCTCATTTCATGTTTTTCCAGGCTCAGGCTCGATGTCACAGGATAGGACAGAGCAAATCAGTGAAGATCTACAGATTAATAACAAGGAATTCTTATGAAAGGGAAATGTTTGACAAAGCAAGCTTAAAACTTGGTCTTGATAAAGCTGTGCTTCAATCCATGAGCGGAAGAGAGAATGCTACAAATGGGGTAAAATATATATGCCCCTCTTCTTCCCTTCCCTTTTATATTTATAGCTTTAAAAATAGTATAAAGTTTTCCTTGAGTAGAGCTTGACTTCTGATGATTACACACATATGCCCATGTTGTTTTATCTGCAGTAATATGGAATATGGCAGTCACGCATATTCTTTTTTTATGTTATTTATTTAACTTCTGAGTTCAGTCTACGGCTGTGGGATTTCCTGATTGTCGTCGATATCTGGAGATGTGTGTGTGTGTGTGTGTGTGTGTGTGTGTGTGTATGGATATATGGATATATATGTGTGTATACAGTGGGGCAAAAAAGTATTTAGTCAGCCACCAATTGTGCAAGTTC
Source organism: Pantherophis guttatus (assembly GCF_059756535.1). Lineage (NCBI taxonomy): Eukaryota > Metazoa > Chordata > Lepidosauria > Squamata > Colubridae > Pantherophis > Pantherophis guttatus. The sequence goes on from NC_142065.1 coordinate 176,673,159, forward strand.
TCTCACTTAAAAAGATGAGAGAGGCCTGTAATTGACACCATAGGTAAACCTCAACTATGAGAGACAAAATAAGAAAACAAATCCAGACAATCACATTGTCTGATTTGGAAAGAATTTATTTGCAAATTATGGTGGAAAATAAGTATTTGGTCAATATCAAAAGTTCATCTCAATACTTTGTTATATATCCTTTGTTGGCAATGACAGAGGTCAGACGTTTTCTATAAGTCTTCACAAGGTTGGCACACACTGTTGCTGGTATGTTGGCCCATTCCTCCATGCAGATCTGCTCTAGAGCAGTTATGTTTTGGGGCTGTCCCTGGGCAACACAGACTTTCAACTCCCTCCAAAGGTTTTCTATGGGGTTGAGATCTGGAGACTGGCTAGGCCACTCCAGGACCTTGAAATGCTTCTTACGAAGCCACTCCTTCGTTGCCTGGGTAGTTTGTTTGGGGTCATTGTCATGCTGAAAGACCCAGCCACATTTCATTTTCAATGCCCTTGCTGATGGAAGGAGGTTCGCACTCAAAATCTCATGATACATGGCCCCATTCATTCTTTCCTGTACACGGATCAGTCGTCCTGGTCCCTTTGCAGAGAAACAGCCCCAAAGCATGATGTTGCCACCCCCATGCTTCACAGTAGGTATGGTGTTCTTTGGATGCAACGCAGCATTCTCTCTCCTCCAAACATGACGAGTTGTGTTTCTACCAAACAGTTCTACTTTGGTTTCATCTGACCATATGACATTCTCCCAATCCTCTTCTGGATCATCCAAATGCTCTCTAGCAAACTTCAGACGGGCCCGGACATGTACTGGCTTAAGCAGGGGGACACGTCTGGCACTGCAGGATCTGAGTCCCTGGCGGCGTAGCGTGTTACTGATGGTAGCCTTTGTTACGTTGGTCCCAGCTCACTGCAGGTCATTCACTAGGTCCCCCTGTGTGGTTCTGGGATTTTTGCTCACCGTTCTTGTGATCATTTTGACCCCACGGGGTGAGATCTTGCATGAAGCCCCAGATCGAGGGAGATTATCAGTGGTCTTGTATGTCTTCCATTTTCTAATTATTGCTCCCACAGTTGATTTCTACACACCAAGCTGCTTGCCTATTGCAGATTCAGTTTTCCCAGCCTGGTGCAGGTCTACAATTTTGTTTCTGGTGTCCTTCGACAGCTCTTTGGTCTTCACCATAGTGGAGTTTGGAGTGTGACTGTTTGAAGTTCAAACAGATGCCATTAATACAGGTAATGAGTGGAGGACAGAGGAGCCTCTTAAAGAAGAAGTTACAGGTCTGTGAGAGCCAGAAATCTTGCTTGTTTGTAGGTGACCAAATACTTATTTTCCACCATAATTTGCAAATAAATTCTTTCCAAATCAGACAATGTTATTGTCTGGATTTGTTTTCTCATTTTGTCTCTCATAGTTGAGGTCTACCTATGATGACAATTACAGGCCTCTCTCATCTTTTTAAGTGGGAAAACTTCACAATTGGTGGCTGACGAAATGCTTTTTTGCCCCACTGTGTATGTATGTATGTATATATACACATACATACATACACACACACATACACACACACATACAGAGAGAGAGAGAGAGAGAGAGATGCTGTTATTTATTGCCATACAGTATATTCTAAATTTCATTTATTTGTTAATTGAAGAAAGGTTTTTTTTCCTAGTATCTCTTTTACTATATAATATGTTAATAGTGTGTACTTTATTCATTTCAAAAATAATTGTCACCTGATAATAGTCTGTATTTTATTCAAAAAAGATTTGACAGACCAACTACATAATCCCATCCAAGTATTCCATCTAAATGTTCTAATTAAAAAGGAACTAGTACATAAAAATCTGGATATAAAAAGTCTACCCGCTCCAGTTAAAATGCCAGGTTTTTGAGATGTAACAAATCAGACCAAGATAAACCCTTTAAGAATTATATCCATCTTTAATATAAGATTTAAGCTGTACAAGTCAATTGAAAAACAAACTGAAATTATTTAGTGGTGAAAAACAAACTAGAATAATGTGCCTGTATAAGTGTCAACACCCTCTTATAAGCTGGAGTATGACTGTGTTCAGAATTAATAAATTCAAACTGATGTTAAATAGTAGTACATACTTCCCATCAATTAAAGTAACTCTGATCAAGCCCATATAAAGTTCAACTATTCGAGTAAAATTTTTCTGACATTTACGCAGTTGCCTCTTACAGCAAAAGAGGTCAGGTGTCTGTCAGGTGCTACTGCCAGCAGAGACAAGAGGTGTATTTTTAAGATAGTCAAGAATGCCAATAAGGACTGTGATGTTAATGCTATTCATCTTGGCACAAATGATCTGTGCCAAAAAGATGTCTTTTCTTGCAGAACGATTTCCAGAGCTTCCGGTATGAACTTAGTAGTATAGGTTGTAGGCTTATCTTTTCAGAGGTTTTACTGGTATATATGGAACAAAAAGGGAAAGGCCAGCATGTAGCGGAGTTTAATGTGTGGCTAAAAGAGTGGTATAAAAGGGAAGGTTTTGGTTTTATTAGTCATGATATCTGCAGCTGGTCCAATGAAAAACTGTACAAAAGAGATGGTTTGCATCCATCAGAGAAAGGGACTGAGTTATTTGGCATTAAATTCACAGATTTTCTGGATAAACATTTAAACTGAACAGCGGGACAGAGAATTAATTGATACAGAACATTTCTGTCCCCAGCAGTCTAAAATTAATAGGGTTATCAGTGCATGTAACATAGATGTTTGTGTGAGTAAGATTATCAACTTTGCTGTCAAGCAAAACCAAGCATTTAATAGTGCGATACCATGTGCACTAATAAAACAGGTGGCAAGAAAGTAGGGGCAGTCAGGCACAACACAGGTTATGTAGACAGTAAACACAGGGTCAATCAAAATGGACTCAAATGTCTGTACACCAATGCAGAGTATGAAGAATAAACAGGAAGAATTAGAAATTCAAGTAAATGGGGGCAGATGTGATATTGTTGCCATTACGGAAACTTGGTGGGATGAAACTCCCAAATGGAACATACAGCTAGAGGGTTTTAAATTATTTAAAAGAAATAGACCAAATAAAAGAGGAGGTGGAGTTGCACTATATATAAGAAATACCGTATTTTCCGGCGTATAAGACGACTTTTTAACACATGAAAATCTTCTCAAAAGTCGGGGGTCGTCTTATACGCCGGGTGTAGTTCTCCTGTAACCAGGCAGACCAGCCCGAAAGGCTCTGATGAGCCTTAAATGGCTCTGGCGATCCCAGCTCTGACGATCCCAGCTGAGTTCCCTGCAACTCAGCTGGGATCGCCAGAAACCACGTAAAAGGGAAAAAGTTTTTTACCTTTTACTCTGAGGATCCCAGCTCTGAGGATCCCAGCTGAGTTCCCTGCAACTCAGCTGGGATCGCCAGAAACCACGTAAAAGGGAAAAAGTTTTTTCCCTTTTACTGTGAGGATCCCAGCTCTGACGATCCCAGCTGAGTTCCCTGCAACTCAGCTGGGATCGCCAGAAACCACGTAAAAGGAAAAAAGTTTTTTCCCTTTTACTGTGAGGATCCCAGCTCTGACGATCCCAGCTGAGTTCCCTGCAACTCAGCTGGGATCGCCAGAACCATGGCTCTGACGGTCCCAGTTCTGACGGTCGATCCCATCCCAGCTGAGTTCCCTACAACTCAGCTGGGATGGCCAGAGCCATGTAAAAGGGAAAAAGTTTTCCCCCTCCAGCTTGCTTACCTCAGCTGCTAGTCGCAACGCTTGCCTTGCTTTGCTTGCCTGAATCTATTCAGGCAAGCAAGCAACTCCCTGCCTGCAATCAAGCAAGGAGTTAGTTGTGGACTTCAACTCCCAGAATTCCTCAGCCAGCAAAGCAAAGCTGGCTGAGGAATTCTGGGAGTTGAAGTCTACAAATCTTAAAGTTGCCAAAGTTGGAGACCCCTGTTCTATTGGGTAACTTTTTTTCCCCTTTGGGAGGTTTAAAAAAAATAGTCAATTGGGGTTTTTTTAGTTGTTCTTTTTTAGACCTAGCCATTTAAAGTTTAGGAAGTTTTAAATTTAGCTTTCATATAAAAATAAAAATAAAATAAAATAAAATAATATTTGTGCAGCTTTCTGAGATTTAGTGTGTTTCTGTAGTGTTTCACTCCAACTACACAAACACACAAAATCTCACAAAGCTGTATGTGGAATTTTGTGTGTGTAAAGTGTGAAAGTTGGTTTTTTGGACTTTTTGTGGCTGTGTGAGGTTCCTGCTTGTTGCAGGGGCCATTTTGGGTCTAGCACAGCTGCTTTTACATTGTGGGTGAGCCAGTTGTGTTGTGTTGTGTGTGTTTAGAGTGTGAAAGTTTTTTGGGGGGGCTTTTTGTGGCTGTGTGAGGTTCCTGCTTGTTACAGGGGCCATTTTGGGTCTAGCACAGCTGCTTTTACATTGTAGGTGAGCCAGTTGATGTTTTTTAATTTTTATTTGGTGTGCATTGGAAGAGGGGCAGTCTTATATGGCGAGTATAGCCCAAACCCTATATTTTAACAGGAAAAGTTGGGGGTCGTCTTATACACCCAGTCGTCTTATACGCCGGAAAATACGGTAATTACATCTCTACAGAAATAGAGCATAACAATGACGAAAATTATCTTGAATGCATTTGGGTCAGTATTAAAGGGGGGGAAATGACATTGCCATAGGTGTATACTATAGGCCACCCAACCAAACGGGAAATATATGAGCCTTTTGCTAGACAGCTAATTAAGGTATGTAGGAAGCATATCACAATAGTAATGGAGGATTTTAACTACCTTGACATCAACTGGGAGACAAACTCTGCACCAAGTGGAATATCCAACAGGTTCCTAACCAACCTAGCAGACAACTTTGTTTCCCAAAAAGTAGAAAAGGGAACAAGGGGATCAGCCATTTGGACTTAATTCTCACTAACAGAGATGAAATGATAGAAGGTATTGAAGATACAGGAACCTTGGGGGCGAGTGATCATGCTATATTGGAATTCAACATTATGCAAGCACAAGCAATAGAACAAAGTCAAACTAGAGTCTTGGACTTTAAGAGAGCTAATTTCAATAAATTTAGAGAGAGCTTGGGACGGATTCCATGAATGAGAATCCTCAAGGGGAAAATGGCTCAAGAACCTCAGGAAATTTTGAAAAGTGAGATTATAAAAGCCCAGTCTAGTACAATACCAATGAAGAAGAAAAATAACAGCTCTCAAAAGAAACCAGCATGGCTGCATATAGAATTCTCTGACAAATTGAAAGACAAAAAGGACAAGTATAAAAAGTGGAAAGAGGGGCACATAACTATATCATGCCCAGAGTATCCCCTCTATAATGCCGACCCCTCCAGGATCTGACTTTGCCTCTACAGGCCTCCAGACGCGAAAATTCAGACAGAATAAATGGAGCCCCGTTCTTCTATACCGCACCACTGTGATGTCACCCCGGAAGTCCTGTTATTCTGTTTTCTATCATGATCTATTAAGAGCTTACAAAGCATCAAAAGGACCTCATTGTTGCAAGATATCAGTCAGGAGAAGGGTACAAATTTTTTTTTTCAAGACATTGGATATACCATGGGACCCAGTAAAGACAGTCATCAACAAGTGGAGAAAATATGGCACACCAATGACATTACCAAGAACTGATGTCCCTCCAAAATTAATCAAAAAATAAGAAGAAGGGGCTGCCAAGAGAACTAAAGCAACATTAGTTTTTTGCAAGTACTGATTATGTACTACATATGACAACAACCTCCCATATTCTTCCTATTTCTGGGTTATGGGGTAATGTGGCAACACAGAACCTTCTTTTACAAAGAAAAGCATCCAGGTTCAGCTACATTTTGTAAAAACCTGACAAAAGTATCTGAAAAAATGTGTTAATATGAAAAGTTCATAGATTGAACTTTTTTGCCATAATTCCAAAAAACTGTGTTTCTCACCAAAACAACACTGTGTATCACCAAAAATACACCATACCCACAGTGAAGCGTGGTGGTGGCAGCATTATGTTTTGAGGCTGCTTTTCTTCAGTTGGAACTGGGGTTTAGTCAAAGTGGAAGGAATTATGAACAGTTCCAAAAAGCAGTCAGTTTTGGCACAAAACCTTCAAGCTTCTGCTAAACCTTCAGGCTTCTGCTAAAATGCTGAAGATGAAGTATAATTTCACCTTTCAACAAAAGCATATCTCCAAATCAACAAAACAATGATTTACCAGAATAAGATCAAAGTTTTAGAATGGCCCAGCCAGAGCCCACACCTGAATCCAGTTGAGAACCTGAAGAGGGCTGTGCACAGGAGATACCTTTGCAATCTGACAGATTTGGAGTGCTTTTACAAGGAAGAGGAGGCAAAGATTCCCAAGGCAATATGTGCTACACTCATAGACTCCTATCTCAAAAGACTGGACGCTGTCATAAAGTCAAAAAGTGCTTCAATAAAGTATTAGTTTAACACACTTATGCAGCCACATTATTCTAGTTTTTTATTGTTATTTTCTCCCCTAAAAGATTTCAGTTTCTTTTTCAGTTGAATTATACAGCTTGTATGTTATATTAAAGATGAAAAAAGTTAAGTGATCTATCTTGGTCTGATTTTTTTATATATATATATCTCAAAAACCTGGCATTTTAATTGGGGCTTGTGGACTTTCTATATCCACTGTAAGTAATAAGAAACTATATTTATTGCAATACCTTTCATGTTCAGTTGCTTTGAAAAAAAATTCCATCCTTTGATATACATTGAAATGGAATAAATGTAGTCAAATTATTGCTTTATTTTGAATTTGGAAGCATGGCATAGAAATGAGAAAGGCATGATCCAGAAACATCCAAGTTTAGGAAAAGGTGGCCTCCTGAATCAGCAAGAAGAAAAGTACCATTTTGAATTTCTCCTTCTGACTTCAAAGGAGAAACAATACTGGATAAAACCATAAAATTGTTTCCTTATCCTAATTATACTTATTAAGATAAAAAAGTTTCAATAAAAAATAAAAAGGCAGTTCCTTTTCCTCACAACTTATAGGTTCAGCAGCTCTCCAAAAAGGAAATAGAGGATCTTTTGAGGAAAGGGGCTTATGGTGCTTTAATGGATGAAGAAGATGAAGGATCCAAATTTTGTGAAGAGGATATAGATCAAATTCTTCTGAGACGAACACACACAATCACAATTGAGTCTGAGGGAAAAGGCTCCACATTTGCAAAGGTCAGTAAAAAAGTTAATTTTTTAAATTAATCAGAATCATGTATGAATGATCTTTCCCATAGATAACCCCAGAATATAGACTTGTCTTTAGATTCTACTGTAGCAGACACTGGAATAATGTTGTTCCAAATCAGAATCTAAGTAGTTTATTAGCTGAATCCGTACAAATATGCAAATTGGAACATGAATATAATTTGAAAGCAATTCCCCTGCTATAAAAAAATTGGATACTTTATAAGAAAGCCCTGTAGAAAAACAGAAGAATTCATAAAATATCTGGAATATCAAATTTCATACCTTAAAACAAACATCAATGTCTGTTCAGGGTATACAAGAAATAAGGTGTTTTAGAGAACCTGTATTTCAACTGAGAATGCTCAGTGGGGAACATTCAGGTATGTTCGAAGTTTTGTGTTTTGCATCTTTAACACATGATATGGAGAACTACCTAGTAGCGATACACTTTGTGTGGAATATTTATTAGGAAGTTTTGTACAGTACTTAAGAGAAAATAATTTATTTCACTGTATTCCAATGAATGCTCCCCATCACTGGTTTTAGAAGAAGGATGCAGTCATTTGGAAAGTAAAATACAATTTTTAAAGGATTCATTTGACCCTTTGTGCTCCAACCCTGTGACACTGCAGCAGATAATAAAGAACATTGTCTTTTTGTCAGAACACTTTCACCCAGAGAATAAGAATGCTCCTTTTTACTTCAAATGACATTTTGCATCTTAATAATATTTATATGTTTAAAAGGCAGATATTTAGTTATTTCATTTGTTTCTGTCAGACAGGAATTTGTCATTGTTCTCATCTTGAGGATACTGCTGAATGAAAGCAGTAGTGTTGAAAAGCAGTAGTACATAAAGCATTTAAAGTTGGCATGTTTTGAGTCCCATCACCCAATAAATACTTCTGGTAAAATCAGATATTTGAAAACATTTCATGCACCTCTGATCACTCTCTTTTTCTTTGGATCTCTGGTGATTCAGAACTACCTGTTTTTTAAAATCTTTCTGTTTTTATTTCTGTAGACATGCAAAAACAGTTGAACAAACAAAATAATTTTCATTGCATAAGTGTGTGTATATTGCAGCCTTTAATCAAACTATTATATTGTTTTATTTTAGGCTAGTTTTGTTGCATCTGGTAACAGAACAGATATTTCTTTAGATGATCCTAATTTCTGGCAGAAATGGGCAAAAAAAGCTGAACTTGATATTGAAGCCTTAAATGGAAGGGTGAGGAGTTTAAACTTACCTGTTCTACTTAATTTGCTAAAATACATTTATTATTACTTTTTAAACAAAAATATTTTTTTTTATTTTTGTTACAGAACAATCTAGTTATTGATACTCCAAGAATAAGAAAGCAAACTAGATTATACAGTGCAGTCAAAGAAGATGAACTGATGGAATTTTCAGACCTCGAAAGTGATTCTGAAGAAAAACCTAGCATAAAACTTCGTAGGCCACAGGACAAATCCCAGGGATATGCAAGGAGTGAATGCTTTAGAGTAGAAAAAAATCTGTTGGTCTATGGGTAAGTAAAATGAACTGGAAAATAAAACAGTATTCAAGGCTTTATATTATTTGATCCTTTCTACTTATATAGGGTTGTAGCTTATTGTACAGAGAGACTGCAAATAGACGTCTCATGATATAACAGATGTCATTTCTTGGAATACATTATTTTCTTTGACAGTGAACTGGAGGAACTTGGCTTGCATGCCTTATTCTGAATTGTTATATTCTTCAATTTCCCATTCATTTATCCATTCATACCAATGCATGATTTCTAAACAAAATTCATTGTTAAAAATCATTCTAAACTGAAAAATAATTCACTTTAGAAAATGATTTACAAAAAGTAAAAAAGTCTAAATGTTGTTCATGATGGCAATTATGATTATGCAACTTGGTAGGATCTCCAGAAAAACAAGACTATAAACAGCTAAAATAATGATACACATTAATTAGTAAATAGCAGAGATTTAATTAGCAGATTAGGTAAATAGGTACATTTTAGTTAATTCTAAAAACTGACAAGATTCAGGGCCAATCATAGTTGAACAAAGAAGGAATTCTGTTAATGGGAGCTTGTCTTGAAAATATTCTTTCTCCGGTCATCAGATAGCAAATCATTTGTCAGACAGAATCCCTACTAAATCATAGTTGACAGACATATAGTATATTTAAGGGAGCAGTTGCCACATATACTTTGTATTCTATTACAATGATATTTGATGTACCTTCTGAACATATGTTTGTGATAACCAAACACATATGTTTGTGATAATTAAACCTCAGTCAGCTTTGGAGTAAGTCCAAATATCCTGTTTTCTTCCAACAGCACATGTAGCTATATATTTACCATCTTTTCAAGGATAGATTATTGACTGGATGAACAGATTAAGAACCAAATGATTCAAAGTGGGCTTCTTAAAGTGGAAGTGCGCTACCATACATCTCAAGTTAGCTAATTCAAACTTTATTGATTCAAACCACTTATTCTTACTCAGCTGATTCAGATCAGACATGAAGAACAGGAATTAGGAAGACATATGATGGAAGGCTCAGACATTTTGTTCAACCACAGTGTTTGAATCAAAATACAGAAGAATAATTTTATCTTGCAAACGCCCTTGTGAGTGTGCTTGTAGTCTCCAAGAGTCTATTTGTAGGAATAGAATTTAAAAGTCCCCTAACAGCACAATATTATTTTGCTAGATGATTAGAGATGAGAATATGGAATGATGGCTATAAAGAAACTCTTCTTCATTACCTTTACTGCTGCATGTTAGCACAATGAATTTATCTTCAGATTTGATTTTCACTATTTGTGCTCCAGCCATTTTGTGATATGTTTCATTACCCATAGGCCTTCTGAAGTCCAAAAAGCTTTCCAGACTTTACATTGGCAGAGATGTTAAGAGTGATTTAGTCAGCGATCCATTTAATCACACTATTAATATTCAAGTTAGGGTCTCAGCAGAATTGTCAGCCTTGTCACCAAGGCATTCAAGAATCTTTAACATTACATAATTACCCCAAATCCAATGATCCTAATGGATCCCCCAGCCTACAGGGAGGTAAAAAATCTGGCAGTTCTAATCTTATCAGGAAATGCTTAAGCATGGCAAAAAGAGGATGACGACTCCCTTCACTTTTAGACCATTTTCTTCCTATTTGAATGCAACCAGATGAAGAATATGTTCTGTTTCCTAACGTGCAGTCAGTGGTCCATTAAGACAGTTCCATGGTTTACAATAGAATCCAGCACAACACAAGCCAGGAATCAAAAAACAGCCCTGAAATGAATGTTAAAATCCCGATGGAGTGCATTATTGGCTTCTCCACTATCAGAAATCACCATGACTAATTCAAGAAATAGTGGAATGGTCAATACACAAACATTCTGTTTCTATAGCCTAATACTAGGACAAACACCTCTAAAACCAGCAACAGAGTTGAATGGTCTGCTGGTAGACATCAAAGATCATCTGTGGATCACAACCATTCTCTGTCTCTCTCCCTCCCCCCCCTCCAATTTATGCTTGTATCCCCAAGATAGGCAGTGCTAGATCAAATCAACCCTGTCTGGTTTCATTAATGCACACCAAGTGAGCTCTCTTTTTTGTGAATTATTTTGGGTTGATCTGACATTTATTAACAGCGCTGCCAGATTAAAAGATAAATTGACAGGCAACTGTATTCTGGAATATGGGAGAGAAACACACTGATAGCACATTTCAACCAGTATGCATAGTGCAAAACACCATCACAGTTTAGATTGTACAGTTCCATTTCTTCTCCACCCATCTCTCCATATGAATTTGGCATCAGAGAGCTGCAGTAGATAAGGTAACCATTCTGCAAATAATCATACACAGTATCTCCTACATCAGCCTTCTCCCACCTGGCATCTAATGTACATGTTTAGGCTGCCACTCTTACAATTTTGTCAGTGGTAAAATTGAGGCAACTACTGTAAAAACCTAGATTTTCTTTCAAGCCCTTTAGAAAATTCAATGATTAAAAATATAGTTGCATAACCATAAATAATACAATTGTTAACTAATCGCATACTAGAAATTCTTAAGCTCATTAACAAAAATAGATTTCCCTTTTTTAAAAGAAACCTGCTTCTGTTACCATCATTCCCAAGATCTTGTGCCATGTAGTCCTTAATTTATTGTCATGGTTGGGCCTGGAATTTTGGTCATGTTAGCCAGTCGTCAAGTCAGCCACACACGACCTGGTTTGATTTTATGACTGTTTTTCAGTGAAGTGAGTTATAACTGTTGTTAAGCAAACCATATGGCTGTTAAAGAAAACCAACATCTACAATTGGTACTTTCTGCCAGTTTTTGCCAGAAAATGGCAAAACCCATCACAAATTGTGGCCACATGACTATAGAATGCCGCAAATGGTTGTAAATGTGAGCAGGTTGCCAAGCATGTGAAATAAGATCATGTGACTGCAGGGGGGCAGACCATTTTACAATAGTCAAACATGCTTTAAAGGCTGTAAAGCATCAATTCTGAGGCCATCATAACTTCAAGTGTTTGCTAAGTAATGGTAATTAAGCAACACTATCTGTAAACAAAAAAAACCCTACAACACAGAGCAGTGGTTAGAATGCAATACTGCAGGCTACCTCTGCTGACTGCCAGCTGCCAGCAATTTGGCAGTTCGAATCTCACAGGCTCAAGGTTGACTCAGGCTCCCATCCTTCCAAGGTTGGTAAAATGAGGACCCAGATTATTGGGGAAAATATGCTGACTTTGTAAACTGCTTAGAGAGGGCTATGAAGCACTGTGAAATGATATATAAGTCTAAGTGCTATTACTATTATGTTAGAGGTGTTTATGATAGGAATGGACTGGTAGTTAAAATATTAGATTTTGTGCTACAGCAGCATTTATTTTATAGTAAACTCATAGTTCTGAAAATTTGATAATTTTCAAATTAAAGGTATGCTTCCATCCTTTATTGAATTTAGTAAAACAGCCTTAGTGAACGATACTAAGATGGTATTAAAAATCTTTGTCTTAGGTTTTGTTCCTGTTAAGAGCTAATACAGATAGAATATTACAGAAATGAATTCAAATTCATGTTAAAATCATAAAATTGCAGAAATTGCTTTGGGATATGAACTCCTATTCAGAACTTACGATAGCCATTTACATTAAACACATGCATTTTATTTTTTCTACTATAATAAAATATTAGTGACTTGCTATTTGCTTAGTAAAATATCTTACACCCACAAAATACATACAGTATGTATGTATTTTAATACAAAAATTCTGCAGTATAAGTAGTCCTTGTCCTATGACTGCAATTAAGCCCAGAATTATGCTCATCTATTATGACATTTGTTAAGTGAGATCTCTTTGCTTAATTACCACAATCCCTGCTCTCTTCATTGCTCCATTAAACAGAGCATGGGGTGCCTTGGAGTGGGGGAGAAGGTCTAGAAGGCCTGGAGCAGGCTCAGGCCCACACTGCAGCACCTTATTAAGTCATACATGGCCTGTCCCAGGCCTCCTCAGGCCTCTCCTGCACTGAAGCACCCTGCTTCCCACCCTGCTGGGACCCACACCCTCCCGATGGGGGGAGGTCATCATGCTTTGGTCTATTTAACCTTTTTTGAAGATTGTCTTTGGAAAAGAGAAGTGTCCAAAGGGATAGGCAGATCGTCAAATTCCTGAATTTTGTTCACATACCTGTGGGAGTGCTGTAGTGGCTATAACTTTGGGTACATGTCTAAGTTCCTTCATTCATTGCCGTTGTAAATTTTTCAACAGTTGCTGAACAGATAGTTGTAAGTTAGGGCTACCTGTTATGCCAAAATGTGATTTACTTTTTTTTAATATAGTTGGGGACGATGGACTGATATCCTTTTACATGGACGTTATAAGCGTCAGCTAACTGAGCAAGATGTGGAAACTATTTGCCGAACTATCCTTGTATATTGTCTCAATCATTATAAAGGGGATGAGAATATCAAAAGTTTTATCTGGGATTTGATTACTCCAACTGCAGATGGACAAACTCGGGCCCTAGTTAATCATTCTGGTATGTTATCTGCATCTTATTTCATATCAAGTTTATCAAGTGCTGTTGAAGCCATAAAACATTGCTTTAAATCCACTGAGCAGTAATTCTGTGATCTTGAACAAAGCAAGTATATAGATCTGTACTTTTATGTGAAATGTCTTTCAGTGTTATTGTTGTTAATCTTATTCTCTGTTACTGGGAATTACACATGAGGGTCTTCATCTGATATTTCAATGCTAAAAGTCCCTCTCCAAGGTTTATCTTGGCCATCTCTATAATAAGTATGTAAAAGTCCAGAGATACCACTGTTCTTTTGTAAGTTAAATGTGGGAAACTAACTACCAATATGACAGACAATTGGTGTATCTGGTTCATTACAGAAAAAGACAGTCATTGGAACCATTTTTTTTGTCATTAAGCAATGCATTTGTAAAGCACAACATCATGTAACCATGTCCCTTAGCGAAAGAAATTCTGGTACTTCCAGTTGGTGTAGTTAAGTAAATCCCATGACATTGTTAAGCACAATGTCATGTAGTCAGCATTTGTGACCTTCTGCCACCTTCCCCATTGACCTTGCTTGTGGAAAGCTGGCATTCACACAGCACTGATCACCAAGTAACCAGATCTCAATCATGTGACTGCAGATATGTTGCAACAGCCATAATTACAAGGATTGGTTGTAAGTACCACTCATTCAATGCTGTTCTAAGTTTGAAAAGTCACTGAATGAGTGGTCATTAAGCAAGATTTATCTGTTCTCTGAATGGCAATGACTTAAGATATGCATATAGAATCTTTCTTGGCTGTATAAGTTGATGCTAAAGTTCATAGTTAAGACCCTTTCTATGCCAAAAAAGATGCTCTGCAATTGAGTTGCTACTTCAATATTTTCCTCCAGTTAATAAATTTAATCCTTGTGATCACATATACTTTGTTGGAAAAATATGTGAAGCTTCAAATTTATTAATAGATGGACCTCTTTTAGAAGTTTCAGCCAAATACTTCCTGCATTTGTTGTTCAATCCTGTACATCAGCTTAGAGGTATTTTGGCCACTCCTCTTATTGAACTGCTTCATCTAATTTTTGGACTGCCTTACATGAACTGCTCATTAAAGTTATGCCCCAATAGTTCATTTTGGTAAAGATTGAAGCTTTGATTTGGCCATTCAAAAAATGAAATTAGTTCTACTTCTGCTTTTCTATTATAGTTTTACCAGCGTATTTAGCATTATTGTCCTTTATGATTTACATTCATTTAAGATTCAACTCATGAACAATTACTGACAATGCCTTGTACAATGTATAGTACAAGTCATAGTCCATTGCCCTCTCAGTTATAGTGAGCGATCTGAGGCCTGAATTTGTAAAAGGATCCCAAACTATGATATTTCCACCATGATGCTTCATGGTTATGTTCTTTTGTTGGAATGAACTATTTTCTCTAAAATGAACTATTGGAATAAACTGCTGGGTCATTTAGGGTTTTTTATATATATATTTGAGATGGATGCCATACACTTTTATGAGAAAAGTGGTTTGATCCATTATACCATTACATGCATACTACTTTTCTTAAATAGTTTCCTAACGGTAGACTGATGAATACTGATATCAGATACGCTTGTCTGAGCAGACTTTGACTGTGGCCATAAAATGCAAAAAAAAAATTAATAGGGAATGGGTTCTCCAATTCATATTTGATGCTCATCTCATTTACTGGAACATATGAGTTGACCTTCCCCGTTAAAAGATTTGATTATCCTTGAACATCACAAACTCTTTCCAACAAAGACAGTGAATATTGTCTCAGTACTGTATATTCAATAAAAACATAACACCGTACAGTTAATCAAGAAGCTTGTTAAAGAGAGATCCAAATTGGAACTATGGAGAAATTTCCTGACAATGAGAATAATTAATCAAGGGAACAGCTTGTCTCCCAGAGTTGTTGGTGCTCCATTGCTGGCGGTTTTCAAGAGAAAATTGGACAACCATTTGTCTAGGATGGTTTCCTGCCTTGGGCATGAGGTTGGACTAGAAAACCTCCAAGTTCCCTTCCAGCTCTACAATTCTATGATTGTTTATTTAATCAGAATCTCTCAGATAATTCTAAAGGATTCACAAAGTTTATTTTACCAGTGTATCTGCTGCATACAAATCTTCAATGTCAGAACCCTAAATGTAATTTTTTCTCTATAAAATGCCATTTTGTTTTAATTGCAAATGATTGCTGCTTAGCTATATATTCCCCTTGTGCATTAAATAAGATTTTTGTACCAGCATATGTTGCGCAGTTCTTTAGCATTTGCTTCTGTGTGGGAAAAGGTCACTGGATTGTTCTAAGCGAGCAGTTTATTTCAGAGTTGCTGAAAGGCTATAAAAGTGATGGTGAACCGTTTCGGCACCGAGTGCCAAAAAGGGAGGGTGCATGCACGCGTGCTTTGTGCGCACATGCATACGTATGGCCCACAATCCGGAAGAGGAGCTGCCCAGGGTGCATGCGCCCACCCGAAAATGAACTTCCGGTTTCAGCTACTGAACTTCTGGTTTCAGCCAGCTACTCTTCCGGGTTTCTGGTGCACATGTGCATGCGATGATCAGCTGGCCTGCGCGCATACTCAAGGAAACGGAAGACCAGCTCTTCTAGTTTCCGGCACTGCCGCATGCAAAAAGGCCAGCTGATTGTCACACACGCATGCGTGCCAGAAACCCAGAAGAATGGGCTACGTGGCGCATGTCAGGCAACATGGCTCCGCGTGCCACTTTGGGCACGTGTGCCATAGGTTTGCCATTACCGGGCTATAACATTATTTTAAGTTCATTGTCAGAATAATGGGATGTAAACATTGAGCATGATCCAGCCACAGTGAAACATTATTACATCCTATCATCTCATATGTCATGTTAATGGAACTGAAGTACTTTTAACTTTGGCACATATTCAGCTAATGAATGAAATTCTACAATAACTTTAAATTACATATATGTAGAATATGCTGTAACACGTTTGTTATTCTGCAACTAGCACTTTTCCTAATTTTAGCTATGCCTATTGAGAAACTGAGTTAAAACAGGATTAACACCCAGGTAAGTGCATAGGATTTTAAGCAGAGTGCTTAGGAGGGTAAATTGTACAATAGCATTTTGTGGTTTTCTAATTGTTTTGAATTACTGCATAGTGTCTTTAACTATGATACTGTCACCATGGAATGGAGTAGCATAAAGTACGACCTAGTTTTCTAGAAGTCCATACCATAATGATAAAGGGCTGTGAGAAAGTGATTTCACAGGCAGATGGCCTCCTTTGACATGGTGTCAGAGTTAATGCTGAAAAACCATGCATGTGTACATTTCTTAGGCTTGTCTGCTCCAGTGCCCCGGGGGAGAAAAGGCAAAAAAGTAAAAGCTCAGAGTTCACAACCAGTGCTTCAGAATGCTGACTGGCTAGCCAGCTGTAATCCAGATGCCTTGTTTCAGGAGGACAGCTATAAGAAACATCTCAAACATCACTGTAATAAGTAAGTTAATCCATTAATTTAATTTGACCCATTTTGACTTGAACTTGAATGTTTCATGGAACTCAAATTCTAGGACCATAATATAGGTCATGTAGATTACTATAAGGATAATCTTTAAATTATGCTTCATCATTGTCACTGTTTAATAGTATAGACCCATACACATTCTTATTTTGGTTAATGCTTAACATTTTTCTTAGAATACAGATTACTGTTTGTCCTCTCAATGTGGTCAATTTAAGTTGCTGTCAGTATTTAAGATGTGGTTGGTCTTAGTTCATTGAATTATTGGAACTTATTTTTTTCACGAGCCTGGTGTGTGGTATTTAATCTTTACATGCTAGTCAAATAAAGTGTTAAATTATATTATATGTTCTATGGCATTATGAGGTGAGATAAAGGCTGTAACTTTAATCATATTTAATTTGAAATTATCCCTGTTGGAAATGTTGCGATTTTGAACAACATATGTGATGAAAAAACTGTATAATTGTTGAGGTTATTCAGGGCTTATCTGCCTGATGAAAATGAATCATGAGCAATAAAAGACATTTAGCTCATTTATGTATTAGGAAGTATATTGTTTTCTTTAAAACGTAACTGTTCATCATAAAAGTCTATTCTATAAATCATAATTTTTAATTGTAGTTACATATTGTAATTCATTTATTGTGTATGATATTATTATTATTGTACTGGCTATGGTTATTTCTTTTGTGCATTTTCTTGACCTTCTGGAAGACTGTTAAGACCTGTTTTTTTCCTCCTGCATAGGGCCAGGGTGTTAGAGGAGCCCTATAAACGTGTCAATTTTTGCAAGTTTATGATATGGCATTTAGGCTTTTTTGTAGTGGATTTTTTTTTTTTTTTTTATTGTTAGAGGGGTTCATTTTATATGGTTTCTCTTACATTTTTTTTCTTATAAACTGCTTTTTAATCACTCAGAATTATGTGTTTAAGATGGATGGCCATTTAACATTTCTAAATATGATTCTTAAAAGTTGCTTTGCATGAAGTGATTAATAAATTCATAAATAAATTTACAGTTACATCTTCTGTAAAATATAATATAGTCAGAATACTCTAGCCATCCCTCTTACAATCATCTTCCTCCCTCTCCCCTTCTTCTCCCCTTCCCCCACCATCTCTCTCATGTTCTTTCTCTTTAGACTTATAGGCTGACCAACTCAACATTGACTGTGTGTGACAGATTTTTTTTTTAAAAAATGCAGTATCAGCAAATATTGCAGGGTATATTCAATTGGATAACATGATCTCAAGTGAACTTTTACTTTGACTATATAAATTGTAAATAATTGAAAAGGTGTGTAAAAGGGAAGAAAGAAGTAGAAAAAATTTGAAAGACAATATAATTCCAAAAGGTTCCATTAAATTAATATTAAACTTTTTTAAAAAAATAAAACAATATTTGAAATCAAAGAGTAACCTAGGCCCATTTATGTGTAGAAATGGCTTGTTTTTGGCTAAATACAGGATGGCCAACTCCTTGAAGTTGGCGGTCTGGTTCTTTCCCAACTAAGTTACTTATTAGAATTTTGAACCCAATAATGCTGAACTCTAATTTCTTCCATATTGGTATGTACTTGACCAGCTGAAGAACCCTTGCAGTTGTGGTTGTTAAAGACCATTAAGTCTCTCTGTTTTTTAAAGACAGAAATGCCAGTTATTTGCCAGGGCAGTTGAAGTCTAAGAGCCGCACAGCTGTTTAGCTAGCATCACATACTTCCTCTATACAAAGACAAATCCACTTCAGGAAGGTGGTGAAGACCTGAATTTTTCCACAGGCAGTGTTAACGGAGTTCTGGCATGGTTATGTGGGATCTGTAGTTATGAGACTTTTATTGGAGCCTCTGTTGTCCTTTTTGTTCTTTTGTTCTTTTTCTTTAAATTGTATTATGTTTTCATGTTTGTTTGTCATCCAGATGGACAGACATGTGCATTTGTTTCATTTATTAATTGATAGTAAATATTATAAAAGGCAGCTATGCTCTTTCTTTAGAAGGTTCTTCACTAGGTGCTGTCTATGTTGAAAATGGTTTTGCATTTGTGTAGAATGATTTCTAGATTAGAAAAAGTGTCCCAGATTTTATTCTGTAGGCATACCACCTTAAAAATTGGTGTCCCAAAGACTTTTACAATATTACAGATGCTTTAGGGTGTCTTATTATTATGCAGAAAGGGCTGGGATAGAAGCTGCAGGGGTGTTACCCAAAGTACTAGATTTACATGGCTAACCAAGTAAAAGGCAGGAATACCTTTGGGCTTTTTTCCCAGTTGGACAACATTATTCTGTGGGGATGAGGAGCTTCAGAAAACGAGGGGGGGGGGCAGATGTGGCACACATATTGCCAGTTCATATCATTAGCATTTCAAGTAGAATATGTTTTTTCGGTGTATTTCTTTTAATAGTTTTCTAGCATCGTTGAGAATGGAAGAGAGTAGATGTTTAATTACATCAATTTGGTCTTTGAGTATGAATATAGGATTATGGCTCCAAAATAAATGTTTATATTTTTTTAGAGGAATTACACAGTGAAGCTAAATATGGTATATTCTATTGTCTTCTAAGATAATAAGAGAAGTAAATTTGGCAAGAACTTTTTACAAAATAATTTCTTAAGAAAACACTGACTTTTTCCTATTTTTTTAAAGCAAAGGTTTGTGTAATCTAACAAGTCTTAACATTCCATGCTGGGGGTTTATTGTAAGGTAGTAAAACCAGATTTTATATCTCGTTTATTCCTACAACTTCTGATGTGCTTCCAAAAATGGTATTAAGGCAGCAGCTGAGGAAATTTTATGAGATAATGAAGCAGAACAGTTACTGAAAGCCATCTGCTCAGTTGTTTACAAACTTGCTTCAATACTTCAGAGGCAGTGGTAGAGTACGTGTCTAAACTTCACAAGCTGCACTAGGTAGAACTAAATGAAATGCGCCTGGGTTGGGCTGAGCTCGATCCCTCTCTGTGCAGTCTAAGCGGTTGCCAGGCAGGCCTGTTGGAAGCCAGCAGAAAGCACCACACAGAGGTGATTATGTGCCACCATCTGTCACGCTTCAAGCCTACCATACAGCATGGCTAATCAGCCTTGGCAGGATGATGGATGAACAGCAGCAGCTGCCAAAAGCCACTGTTGGCAAACAGTCCTGAAGTTAAGAACTTTTTCCCCTCTCTGTTTTCCTCTCCAGGGTCCTGCTGCGTGTCCGCATGCTGTACTATCTGAGGCAAGAAGTTATAGGGGACCAAGCTGACAAGATCTTAGAGGGTTCTGATTCAAGGTTAGTGCAAATTCAAGTTTATTTGTGCTTCATGATCACGGTTCGTGTGAATATTTATGATCATAAAAAAGTTAAAGATTAAACATATCTGATTATGCTCTTTTATTATACTGCTGCATATTTTGGTTATTCATTAAGGATGAAGAATTGTTAATTTCATGAAATAAACTATTTTGACAGAATATCAGTGAACACTTTAATTTATAAATCTAATGTAAAGGTTTTAAAGTGGAAGAAAGTATACCGTTTGGGGATTTTTTTGCATACTTAATTTTTTATTTAGTTACAGTTATACAAGTTTGTTCCTTTGATACTTATGCCAGCATCTAAAATTATTTGGAAATGCTAACTCTTTTTTAGTGAGATTGATATTTGGATTCCTGAACCATTTCATGCAGAAGTTCCTATGGATTGGTGGGATAAAGAGGCAGATAAATCACTTTTAATTGGAGTGTTCAAACATGGTGAGTGATGTCATACTTTGAACAGAGCTTCTTGGTAAAGCTTGCTGTTACACCAATATTCAGTCATAATATTAACAAGTATAGTTCCAAAGAACTGTTGGCTTCTGTTCCCTTTTTTCCTTCTGCATTAAAAAAAAATGTATTCGAGTTGTAAATATCAGATGCTGTTTTTGAATGTTTGCAGAATATTTCAGAAGAAAACATTACTTTCTTGGCTATAAATAACACAAAACCATATTTGTTTAAATAATAGCCAAATAGTTTTACAGTTCTCCATAAACTCTGCTTCCAACATTGTTCACTTACTAATTCTGCCAGTTAGTGTCAAAGTGGATGGTGGGCTTAACCTCTGCTATTAATCTGTACAAGTGCCTCCTGGGCTTTGTTCCAAGCAATATTTCACAAATGTCAGTGCTGAAAACTATGGGCTCCCTTGAGTGGGATGAAGCCTTGTTAACTTTGAAAGACTAGGGAAGTAGAGTTGGCATGATATATACAGTGGGCAAATCCTGATTATAATCCCAATTCTCTGGAGTTCGGTGCAGCATTCTCAGTAGCCCAGATTATCTAAAGGAGAGAATGAAGTCTTATGAAATCTTTCATGATTACAATTTGGCTTGACACTGTACAGCAGTTAAGGAGAGTGTATTGTGGAATAAATCCTAATTGAATTGTGCTGCTCTGCCTATATACAGGAGTTCTGTTGTGGGCTCAACTGAGGCAAGTCTAGCCTAAAAACCACGTTGATGCCACACACTGCTGGGATCTGCCATTTTCCATCTAGTCAATGAGATCAGTAAGAAAAAACAGCAGTCTGAAAACTATGATGGGATCAGTATCATATTACAGACAGGCATCATCCTACATATTTCCCTATGTATGTATCTCCAGCATAATGCCCTGGTTTCATTGAGACCTGAACAACAAAAGAAGGTAGTTTGGTTGCATGTAGTGGAAGAAGGGCAACTCATAAGCACTTTTCTCTAGGTGTTCAGTATAAATATTTATCGTATTTCTCTTTCTCTATCACTTATTCACACATTTTTCGGGATCTTCATTGGCAGTATCACTGCTTGAAGGGATTTTTAAAATAAGGTTTTCTTAGTTTATGATCAGTATAAAAGTATAATCTGTAAGGATTCTTGTTGATAGATATTGGTCTTTTTATGTTTATCTGAATGCAGGCTATGAGAAGTACAATTCTATGAGAGCAGACTCTACTCTATGTTTTTTGGAACGAGTTGGCATGCCTGATGCCAAGGCCATTGCTGCTGAGCAGAGAGGGACAGATCTATTAACAGATGGTGGCGATGGGTAAGCAGGACATTATAAAAAAATTAATAAACGTACTGTATTGTGTATGCTGGCCTGACTTCACCTATTGCATCACATTTGTGGATTCTCATACATAGGAATGTTTCAAAATAATGTTTATGTTGAGGACAATTAAAAAATAATCATTTTTTTATTGTAACAATAGGTATTGCTGAGGAGGATTTCCTTTTGCTTCAGGATTCTTTTCTTTTTTTAATTGTCTATCATATGCTGCGTAATAAGCATTGGATAATGTTTTGAGTTATTAGCTCTGATATTTTCTGGATTTTATTTCATTTAGAGGTGATTTTGATAGAGAAGATGAAGACCCGGAATATAAACCAACCAGAATTCCATTCAAAGATGAAATTGATGTAAGATGTATTAATTTATAATATACACGCTTTATAACTAGGTTATTTTGAAATAGTGTGATTTTCATGATTGTATGTGTTGTGTATGTGTTGGAATTTAATTCTTGTCCTTAATGAAACACTATTATTCATTACATTTTCTTTTTTGTCAAAGGAATTTGCAAACTCACCTTCTGACAAGGAAGAATCTCTAGAACTCCATGCAGGTAAGATTTTGGAAAACCTTGGTGATGAATGGAAGAAAAAAGAGGATAATGATAAAAATGTGATCCAATGTATTAAAGTTTTTTTCTAGTTGTGCTATAGAATAGGTGAAAACTATGTTTCCAAGTGTATACAAAATGACATAAAGTGGATTGAGTATGAACATTTCTTTTTGGGTTATCTGCCATTGGAATACAGTTAAGAAAATTGTTCACGGTAGTAATTCAAAGGCCTTTTCATGAAATTTTGTTGAACTCTGACGGATTTATTATCAGAAGTGTTTTTGTTACCTGTTTTTATGATGATATTTTGTGAGCTAGTATTTGTCTTTAATTATGAATACCTCTTATCTACCTTGATAATATTCTCCAGGCAAGCACAGTGAAAATAGTGCTGATTTTGGTCAACTCTACTGGCCAAGCACTTCAACCCTGACTACTCGCTTGCGCCGTCTCATTACTGCCTATCAACGTAGTTATAAAAGGCAACAAATGAGGCAAGAAGCATTAATGAAGACTGACCGGCGTCGACGGCGACCTCGTGAAGAAGTGAGAGCACTGGAAGCAGAAAGAGAAGCTATAATAACAGAAAAACGTCAAAAGTAAGTTTCTTCAGGCTTCCTCATAGATGAGTATTGCCTTGCAACATAAATTACTGTCTTTAGAATGCAAGCGGATATTCATTTGGACTTTTGGAAGTATCCTGATATACTAATCTTTTTGTTTTTAGGTGGACAAGGAGAGAGGAAGCAGATTTTTATCGTGTTGTATCTACTTTCGGAGTTATTTTTGACCCTACAAAGCAACAGTTTGATTGGAACCAGTTCAGAGCTTTTGCCAGACTTGATAAGAAATCTGATGAAAGTTTGGAGAAGTACTTCAGTTGTTTTGTAGCTATGTGCAGGCGAGTGTGTCGAATGCCAGCCAAACCAGATGAAGGCAAGCCCATTGTTTTTCATAATACTAAAAGATAGTTTAGATAGTTTAAGATATTTAAGGATCCATGTTTATTTTCCCTTTTATCCTTTCCTTTTTTCCAGTAGTTGTGATCACACACATGCTATAAGTTTGCAACTATAGCATTCTAATGAAATAAAGTTAGGGGGGGGAAATTTCATATTAAAGATCTTTTAATTTTTTTTAAATGTGAGTAAAGACTGCCTTCATGCTTCAGGTATTGCACCTACTAGACTTTTAACACTCAAAGGAGTGGATGCATTCCTCTGTAGAACAATTGTGACTAATAATAGACTCTTTAGAAGCTCTACTCCCTTCTCTGAACTATCACATAGACCTAGAGATTATCTATTTATTTACTATTTTTGTTAGATTTATATCCTGGCTTTCCTTTAGGAGCTTGAGGCAGAAACGATGTCATTCCTCTTCTAGGTTTTCCCCACAATATATTTCTGTGAGAATATTGTGAGTTTGGGCTGAAAGAATGTATCTGATACAGAGCCACCCACTGCTAAGAACCTCTCCAGTGCTAGTCCAACATTTTGACCACTATGCTACACTATATTTCAATAAAGGATAAAAATGAAAATACACAGCAACTGATTCTAACACTTCAGCAACTGAGCTGAGGCCTTTAAGATCCCAAGCCAAGTTTGAAACAATTAAGAGCAATTGAAACTCTTTGCGTTTGCAGAGAATAACTATAAGTACATTTGCTTTAGTTTAGGGGCAGAGTTGCTGATCGTGTTTATTTCAATTTGGAAATTATTTGAAACCCAGTGATAATTTATATTATAGAACTTTTAAAAAACCTTCTTCTTAAAATTTTGCTTGATATGTAGTAACTTTAAAACTAATTTCTATGTACTCCTTTTTTCCTTATAGAACCTCCTGATCTTTCTACTGTGATTGAGCCTATCACTGAAGAACGTGCTTCTAGAACTTTGTATCGTATAGAACTCTTGAGGAAAGTCCGAGAGCAGGTTCTCCATCACCCACTATTGGCAGAGAGGCTAAAATTGTGTCAGCCAAGTTTGGATTTACCAGAATGGTGGGAGTGTGGCAAACACGATAAAGATTTATTGATTGGAGCTGCTAAACATGGAGTCAGCAGGACAGATTATCACATTCTAAATGATCCTGAACTTTCTTTTCTTGATTCTCATAAAAATTTTGCTCAAAATAGAGGTGGTGGTAATCTAACTACCATATCTCTATTAAATCCACTGGGTGTTTGCTGTGGTCAGTCAATGTCTATTATCCCAACCTCACTAGTACAAGATGAAAAACCTACAGAACAAGCTGAGGTTAAAGTGGAAGGAGCTGAAAAAGTACCAGCCAAAGAAAAGTCTGGCGAGGAGGAGGAGGAGGAGGAAGAGGCAGCAGATGTTGCAATAAAAAGTGATAAGGAGGAGGAGGAAGCTGAGGTTGAGGTTGCTCCTGTAAAATGTGAAATAAAAGATACAGAACTGAGTATAGAAGTTGATCCTAAATCAATTTCTGAAAAAGGTTCGGAAGATGATGAAGAAGAAAAACTTGATGATGATGACAAGTCAGAAGAATCTTCACAACCTGAAGGTAATTGTAGATGCAACCTGAATTAAGAATTATTTTGACTATACTTGGCAGACCAGATCTTAGCAGTTCTTTCAATGGACTTAAAATTTTCAAGTGATCTCACTCAAACTTTTTAAAGTGCAGTACTAGGAATGCAAGACTTTAATATTTTTCTTTTCAATAAACCTTTCCACCCCAGCGATGCCCTTGAAGTGATGGCCCAGTGCCTGGAGGCTGTACGGATCTGGATGGGGAGGAACAAGCTCAAGCTCAACCCTTCCAAGACTGAGTGGCTGTGGTTCCCGGCATCCCGATATAGTCAGCTGACTCCATCACTGACTATCGGGGGCGAGTCTTTGGCCCCCGTGGAGAGGGCGCGCAATCTGGGTGTCCTCCTGGATACGCAGCTGTCCTTAGAGGAACATCTGACGGCTGTTGCCAGGGGGACCTTTTGTCAGGTTCGCCTGATTTGCCAGTTGCGCCCCTTTCTTGATCGGGATTCCGTGCGCACAGTCACTCATGCCCTCGTCACCTCTCGCCTGGACTACTGCAACGCTCTCTACATGGGGCTCCCCTTGAGGAGCACCTGGAGGCTCCAACTGGTCCAGAATGCGGCCGCGCGGGTAATTATGGGAGCTGCATGGCGCTCCCGCATAACACCGCTCCTGCGCGAGCTGCACTGGCTCCCAGTGGTCTTCCGGGTGCGCTTCAAGATGTTGGTTACCACCTTTAAAGCGCTCCATGGCATAGGACCTAGTTATCTTCGAGACCGCCTTCTGCCACCGACGACCTCCCATCGACCCGTGCGCTCCCACAGAGAGGGCCTCCTCGGGGTGCCATCAGCCAAGCAATGCAGGCTGGTGACCCCCAGGGGGAGGGCCTTCTCTGTGGGGGCTCCCACCCTCTGGAATCAGCTGCCCCCAGAGATAAGGAGAATCCAAGACCTCCGTGCCTTCCGCCGTGCCCTTAAAACTTTCCTTTTCCAACAAGCCGGGCTGGCCTAACAAATCTTTTAAAGGATTTTAAATTTGTTTGTCTTTTTAAATTTTGGGCCAAATTGAGATATTTTCTTTTAATCTGTTCTTAATGTATTTATTATGTGTTTTTATTTGGCTGTACACCGCTCTGAGTCCCTAGGGAGAAGGGCGGTATATAAATTTGAAGTAAAATAAAAATAAAAAATAAAAAAATATATTTTCCTACCAAGGAATTTCTACATCTGTCTACAAATCCTTATTTGTGTTATATATTTACCATGTTCTTAAGGCACTTGCCAAGACTGTTTGACCTCATTATTGCTTTCTGAAAACTAAGCACAGGCTTAATCATCAACATCGCTGTGCTGTTGTAAAGAAAGATCAATAGAAATGGACAAGAGAGCTTGAGAATACAGTTTGATAGCTACTATTTTATTTGGTTCTAACAAATAAAGGGTACCATATAAATGTTTTAGAAATAGCACTGTCATCTCTGTTATTTATTTTGAACTGCAATAAAATAGAATATAAAAGAACAAAATTATATAATCAAAGTAAGAAAGCATCCTAGAAAATTATTGAGTTTTACTAAATAAAATACCATAAATTTATAAATTTTACTAAAAAATAATTTTTCTAAGAGAATTTCTTGGAGTTTTTTTCTTCTAACTTCATCTTAGAAATAAAATACATTTGTCCATTATGATGTACAGAAAATTCCCAGTACTTAGTTCAATCAAAGCTTTAATGATCGTATAAAATTTATTACACTATAAATAACTGTCCTATTTGGGGGAACTAATTTTTGGTGATCGTTATTTCTCGACAGGAATGATTTCTCGGGGTAAGAATTTTGATGAAGAAAGCAATGCATCCCTGAGCACTGCAAGGGATGAAACGCGTGATGGATTTTATATGGAAGATGGAGACCCATCAGTAGCCCAGCTGCTTCATGAAAGAACATTTGCCTTTTCTTTTTGGCCTAAGGTTTGTTCAATATATAACATTATTAATAACATTATTAATAACATTAACATAACTTTCGTTATCAGCTATGAATAACTTAATAGTGTATATCATAATTCAATTCTGTAAAGATATAGAACAGATTCTCTTCAGGAGGGATGAGAGGCACTCAAGAAGAATATGAAGTATTTACAGGTTTGGCTCTCAGCAGCTAAACATATCTGATTTTCTCAACTGAAGAGGATTCAATTAGAGGTATTCTAGCTTTTCTGCATAATAATAGAACAGGAAAATAAAGTAAAATTTCAGACTGAGACTTCCTTTTCCGTTGCCTATCACCTAAGGGATATGTTCTAGGCCTGCTATTCAGAAACCAACAACTTAAAATAAATATTATGGTATTTCCTAAATGTTGTAATGTAAATGGATTATTATTATTTTTTTTGTAATCTTAAACAAGACTTAATAGACAATCTCATAACTTTCATTTTTTTAAAATAAAATTCAGAATAGATAAAGTTCTCATAGTGAAATTGTATTAGCCTCATATACATCTCAGTTTCTGATTTCACTGGGTGCTAGAGAAAAATAAAGTAGTAAAAGTCTTAAGCTTCCTAATCACCATAACGGGGCCATCTGGATTAGGGGAAAATAACCTTGCTATAATAGGCTTATTCCTGGGGAAAACAAGCAGCTGGCTGCAGCTGCTGAAATCTGCTGGCAGCTTTTATTCTATTTTGTAGTTTAGTGAAGATTAATCCTATCTGGTTATCAATCGATAATTTCCAAATATTGATAATTACTTTGGACAAGTATTTGTGATTCAAGATACTGTTAACTGTGTGTTTCCACAGAAAGTAGCTTAAAATTAACGTATTGCTAGTTTACAATAAACTTCAAAAAATAATGTAAATCAATTAATATAGTACGGTACAAATGTACAAATAACACCACTAGCAGAAAATATAATATGTTCATGTCAAGAACAGCACACAAAAACATAATCTTTACAGCATTCAGATTTTAAAAGCAAATATTAGCCAAGTAATTTAACTTCCTTAAATTTCTTAATTTAACAAAAATTAGAAGGGCATTATATAAAGCATAACATTAAAAGTTCCAAAAATATGCAACTAAGATTCAAAGTATTTTCTATGCAGCAGTGCATGTTTTGTATTTGCTTTTATTTTGAGCATGCCGTAATTAAATTGTTTCAGTATACATGCTTGAGTGGAACTTGAAGTGATAATGGGTGTGGAATGAGAACTGACATTTATGGGATGTTCCGAGATTGGTACCCTTTTCACAAAGTTGAACTTTATTAATAGTGACACTAATAAAGAACCACTTCCTAGGACAGAATTACAGATGGTCTTGTCTCTGACCTACCTAAGACAAAGTTGTTGAGAGTAAAGATTATATTATTCATTGTGTAGTAGTTGCACTATTACTTGTCAATTCGGCTTGAGTTTTAAAATGTCTACGTAATAGCAAACACTCAGGAAAAAGTACTGCTCATCCAACAGTTTGTTTATTTTGATTACTAACAGCAATGATGTTTGTTCTTCATTTATGTGCATTCAGTTTAATTTCAGGGTGATTGGGAATACTTTTCAGATGCAGAATTTCAATTATAATTACTTTGGATCTAAAATTAGTAAATCTGTTAAACCATACAATAATGCAGATTTTGTATTTCCCTTTTGCAGGATCGAGTAATGATCAACCGATTAGACAGCATCTGTGAAGCAGTGCTGAAGGGAAAGTGGCCAGTAAATAGACGCCAGATGTTTGATTTCCAGGGGCTTATACCAGGATATACGCCAGCAGCTGTGGACAGCCCTCTACAGAAAAGAAGCTTTGCTGAACTCTCCATGGTTGGTCAGGCCAGCATCAGTGGCAGTGAAGATGTCTCTGTATCGCCTCAGTTATCTAAGGTATGTTTTGTTTAACAAAAGGAAACGGGCCAAAATAGCAGCAAAAAACACATGTGGCAATAAATTCCACTTTTGCCAGAAAAAATAAACAAAAATAAATAACATTTAGATTGAAAGTAGTTTTTATGACACATTTTTCATTAGACAAAAAACATAATTAATTTATCTAATGTTGGTCAGGCGAAAAAATATTATTGATTGGGACAGTGCCATCATATTATGCTTTTTCCATTTTTCAAAAATGCAGTAAAAATTGAACACATTTCTTTAAAAAAAGCAATGGTAAAATCATTGCTCATAATGATATATGTTAATTTTTCATTAGGAAGATGTACTCAATTTATCAGTTCCACGTCAGCGGAGGAGGCGGAGGAGGAAGATTGAAATTGAGGCTGAAAGGGCAGCCAAGAGGAGAAATTTAATGGAAATGGTTGCCCAATTGCGGGAATCACAGATTGTCTCTGAAAATGGGCAAGAAAAAATTGTAGACTTATCAAAAGCCTCACGGGAGGCAGCAAGTTCTACCTCAACTTTTTCAGCTGTTCCTTCAAAGTTTCTGTTATCTACTGTTTCGACACCAGTATCTGATGCCTTTAAAAGTCAAATGGAGCTGCTACAAGCAGGCCTTTCTCGCACACCCACAAGACATCTGCTAAATGGTTCCTTAATTGATGTCGAGCCACCCATGAAAAGGAGAAGAGGAAGAAGGAAAAACGTAGAAGGTCTTGATCTTTTATTTATAAGCGGCAAGCAAGCATCTCTGACAGCAGTAAGAAAATATTTCCATTATATTATTTTCAAAAAAAGAAAATACAGCATAATTATGATAAACATAGGGCCCAACTGTGGACCCTATGCATCTCCCTAGCTGTTCCCAGAATATTTCAGAATATGTAAAATAGAATATTTAACTTACACCTGAAGCATTTGAGAGCTGATTTTTTGTATTTGGAGAAATTTAAAGATACATGCCTCTTCTTAATTCCTATCAAAATGCAAAAAAGGGGGGAAAACATTCTTATTTATTTATTTATTTATTTATTTGTTTAAATTTCTATACCGCCCTTCTCCAATGTAGGACTCAGGGCGGTGAACAGCCAAAGTAAAAACAAGACATACATACAAAACATACAAAATCTAAAATCTGTTTAAAATAATTAAATAATTTTGGCCGTAATTAAAACATTCCAATTTAAAATCCGTTTAAAATTTGACTCAAGCCAGCCCAGCTAGTTGAAATAAATGGGTTTTTAGGGCCCGACGAAAAATCCGGAGGTCTGTTATTGTACGTAGCTCTGGGGGGAGGTTGTTCCAGAGGGCGGGCGCCGCCATTCTGGCAGCAGCTATTCTATGAATGTAGAAAATAAATCTGGAAAATCTTGTAGAAATCTTGTGGTATTGTAAATATTAATCAGTTGGTTATAACAGGCTTTTATGGATCATAGTTTGCTTCATCAGATGAGTCACAGAAGATTTACTTGCAAAAGTTTAACATGGCTGCGCTGGAATGTTTCACTTAAAACAATGCTTATTGATCACATAGGTCTTTTTAGAATAAAAATTGAAAGTTGCTTGCAGCCAGATGTTTGCAGCCAGGTGCCCATCTAACCATTTAAAATAGAAGAGCATGAAACTGTGTACAGAACATTTTGGTAACTTAGTGTTAAAATACTAGTTATACGCTTCATGATCTAAAAATTCCAGATATGTCCACCAGTCTAAATAAAAGTTGTCTATCCTTACTATATAGCCATATGTGTCTACTTTAAACCACAAAGATACCAGAATGACTGCCTTTATGTATTTTTTGCCATACATGGCATCATAACATGCTTTTTACTTGCCTTTCCTCACCTTGTCCTTAGAACTGTACAGTATGTATAAGCAATGGTGAAATAGCTATGTATATCTATACATACTTACAAGTACAAGTACTTACAAGAAATAATGTCTGTTGTTTGTCATTATTGTTTAAAAGGCTAACAGTAGTCCCCATTTAAATTAGGTGTTTTATGCATCATTCCTGTTGAATTAGCATTATGTTGAAAGTTAATAGAATTTTGAACTTTCTGCAGGAAGATGCAGAAGTGACCAAAGTGTTTGATGAAGAAATGGAACCTCCTCCAGCAAGAAACATTCCATCTCCTGGGCAACTGGATCCTGATACTCATATTCCTGTCATTAATATAGAAGATGGGACCAGACTAGTGGGAGAAGATGCACCTAAAAACAAGGATTTAATTGAATGGCTTAAATTGCATCCCATGTATACTGTTGATATGCCAAGTTATGTACCAGTAAGTGAATACTCACCTTCTATTTTATTATTTTACCATTTTATTTATATGTGACAAAGTTCCTCGGATATTTAAAGAAAACACTTTACAATAAGTAAAGTAAGCAAACCAGTTGTAAATATTGAAAGTGTCAAATTATTTTTGTGGTCTCTGACCTATTTGAAAAGCTTAAGCTTATATCCTTGTTTTAGAATTCTGTTACTCTGTTTAGTAACAGAAGACTTTGTAAAGTCTTAGTTTAAAAATATTACTGTTAAACACGTAATAGTCTTGATGCTACTGTTAATGTTTATTTCAATAATAAAATATACTGTACATATAGTTTTATAAATTAAGCATTCATGTCTAGGAAATAATTGCCCTTTTTCCTTTCTTTAGAAGAGTGCAGATGTGCTGTTTTCCCCATTTCAGAAACCGAAGCAAAAACGGCACAGATGTCGAAATCCTAATAAATTGGATATTAATACCTTAACTGGAGAAGAGAGGGTTCCTGTTGTAAATAAACGGAATGGGAAGAAGGTAATGCACTGACTAATTTCCTCTATGACTACCCATTGTTTCATTTAATTTTCAGGTAAATGCTTTTATATTACTTTTCTATAAAACGGCATGCCTCAGTCATCTCAAACATTCTGTATCATTTTGTTTGAAATATCGGTATTGAATCAACGATCTCCTTCATTGAAGATTTTCTGGAGGAGGCCAGATCGTTTCTAGTTTGACTTCTTATTTCTCTTTAGTTTTTCACATCATGGGATAGGAGAAATCTTGATTCTATTAACATTTTGGATTTTAAGTTGCAATATTCTTAAACTATTTGACAATTTTTTGTACTTTATTAATAATGATTAATAAGTCATTTGTCATTCAGATTATCAGTGACAGTATGTATAAATAAATAATAGGCTAGATTTGTTAAACTGCATACATTATGAAATAGAGATCTTTTCTTTAATTAAAATTTAATATATATTATTAGATGGGTGGTGCTATGGCCCCACCAATGAAAGACTTGCCAAGATGGCTGGAAGAAAATCCAGAATTTGCTGTTGCTCCAGATTGGACTGACATTGTTAAGCAGTCTGTAAGTAATAGGAGTTTTTTTTAATTACACAGTCAGATTTATTTAGTTCAATTTTGGTGCTATCAAACTCCAGAATTCTTTAGGCCTCTCACAATATTAAAATACTGTGGGACTGTTTAAATGAGGGAACCCAGACTGTACCTAATCTGTCACCTTTTACCACCTGCAAAAATTGCAGGATGACAGGCAGTTCCTCAAATAAGTGGGCTCCGTGTCTTTTAAGTGGGAACCAGCACTTTGAAATGCACCCAGAAGTATATTGGGTAAACAGTACAGCTTGTTAAACAGATCAGCATACCACTGCTCAGATTGCTGCACTGTGGACCAGGTGCAGCTTCTGAGCGCATTGGTGACAAAGACATGTGAGACAGTGGAGAACTACACAATGAAGAAAGCATAAGTATCTATGCTTCATGTAACTTTACCATCTCTTTTTCTTTCCTATGATTTATTCATTGGTAAACCTATTCACAGGTGAAAAACTCAGCACCATATTCCCATGTAGTTCCCTCAGTTATGCTGTTGATGTTTAGCAATGTCATATTTTGGAGTAAAAGAAAACCAGAAGACGTATATAATGCTTCTGCAATGCTTCACACATCTATTTTACCTCTTCATATCCCCAATTGAAAAGAATCAGATAGAAAATTTCAGTCATGCTCTTTGGACATTACATCTTGCTTCTCTTACAATTGTGTTCCTTGGATTTAATCTGATGTTAAAAACCTAATTTTTTATTAGGGATAACTTTTATAACTCATAGATTTTAAGATCAAAGGTAGACAAATAAGATGAGTAAATGGACCCCTTTATTATATACAATTGTGAATCATATAAGCAGCATGATGTAAAATGCTCAGTATAAAGGCATCATTATAAATGAAAGCATAATTGTATGCTTGTGCTTTTCTCCCCACTTCCACTCCCACCCACCCCCCCCATCATCTAGGGTTTTGTTCCAGAATCCATGTTTGACCGTCTTCTCACAGGTCCCGTGGTGCGAGAAGAGGGTGCAAGCAGAAGAGGGAGAAGGCCAAAAAGTGAAATTGCCAAAGCAGCTGCAGCAGCTGCTGCTGTAGCTTCAACATCGGGAATTAACCCACTGATAATGAACAGTCTGTTCGCTGGAATGGATCTCGCAAGCCTTCAGAATTTACAAAACCTACAATCTCTCCAACTTGCAGGTCTCATGGGCTTCCCTCCAGGACTGGCGACAGCTGCTGCTGCTGCTGGAGGTGATTCTAAAAATCCAGCTGCTATGCTGCCTCTGATGTTGCCAGGTATGGCAGGGTTGCCCAATATGTTTGGACTAGGTGGATTGTTGAATAACCCAATAACAGCTGCTTCTGGAAACACCACTATGGCTTCCAGTCAAGGAGAAAGTGAAGATGGCACTTCAAAAGTAGAAGAAAAGAAGAACGAGAACGAAGAGGAGAACAAAGACTCTGAGAAAAGCACAGACGTTGTTTCAGCTACTGACTCTGCAAATGGATCTGTTGGTGCAACTGCTGCTGTGGCCTCTGCTACCACCACAAGCAACACTGGATTGCCTGCCAACCCTCTAACCTTCAATCCTTTCCTTCTGTCAACGATGGCCCCTGGTCTGTTTTACCCTTCTATGTTTCTACCTCCGGGATTGGGAGGATTGACACTACCTGGTTTCCCAGCATTAGCGGGACTTCAGAATGCAGTGGGCTCCAGTGAAGTGAAGGTTACGGATAAAACTGAAGAAGCTGCCTTTAAAGATGAAGAAAATCTAGAGGGCAGTGATGCAGAGGAGAGCCTTGATAAAACTGCAGATTCCTCTGCTTTAGAAGATGAAATAGCACAGGGTGAAGAATTAGACTCACTTGATGGGGGGGATGAAATAGAAAACAATGAAAATGATGAATAAGCAGTACAAGTTACTGTTCAAGTGTTTTAAACTTTTGACAAGTGGTAGTCCTACTGTTTACACTCACAGTTAATGTCCATACTTAGTTTTATAAGCTGTTCTGTAACATAGTGTAGCAAACAAAAAGTCATGTTATACAGATGAGTCAAAAGGTATCTTGGTCATTAAGTATTGTGCAGTGCATTATTTATTATCCCTAGAAGAGATGAAATGGAGAGGTGACCTTATCTTTTTAAGGAAATTGATATAATGCTCTGCTTTTTTTTCCTTTTGGTACCATTGGTATTATAAAGCAGCAACTTGTAATAGACTGGCACTAAATAGAAGGAAGTGCTGCTGAAAGGAAGTATGAAGTTATATATTTAATTATTAATTTTTAATTTTTTGCTGTGAAGGTCAAGATAAATTTTAACATGCATATCATTCTTACATATCATTTTGACTGTATGGAAATTCACTCGTGCACAAAATGTGCACATGCACACCCACACATATATACACACATTCTCTGACAATCTCCATGATAGTGTGAATGTCTCTCTGTCTTGAGACACAGCAATAATAAGGCAGCTGTTGAATGTGAAGAGTACCTTTTGGAAATTACCCATTGAAAAGGTTCTTGCAGGATAAAACTACAGTTAAATCGTCTCGTGATTTTGTAATGCACTGGTAAAACAATTTTTTTTAAAAATCAGGTACCTTTTTAAATTAAAGGACTTTGTTACTTTAGCCACAAAGCTAAACAGATTACCTCAACTCTAAAGTAGCCTTGAAGTTTACAGACATGACTTTGTAAATGTATGTTTTTCTTTTTTTTTTTTTTGTGATGTCTTTTTATTCCCCCCCCCCCCACCTTGGAAATTGCTATCATGTAAGATAAGATGTAAATTGCTGCCAACTGTAGTAATGATGCTTTTAATAAAAGTGACTCATGATATGTAAGGTGTAATTCCTAGAATATAGTGATCACAACTGATTCATGCTCAACAGAAACAAATATATCACTGCAGTCTTTCCCCTGTATCTTTCTTTACCAGCTTTTCTATCTCCAAATATACTAAATTAGTCGTCTGGGAAAAGACAAGGGGAAAAAAGCCTGAATTATACTCATATTGTTCAACCCTTACTGAAGCTTCAGAAAGATGCACAAAGACCTGCATTACTCCCTCAACATATTTTCAAATGTGTTCTGTGTGTGATAATGTGGTACATTAAAGAACAAAAGGGTAAAAGAAAAATGAGGCTTTGATAGGCATGATATCTAGGTCATTTATCCTTGGTTAATGGGTAGAAAAATACAATACTGTAGTTTGAGGAAGGAACATAAAGGCACTGTGGTGGGCTGTAGATTAATGTCTGTGATGCTAGAAAGCCCTGTCAAACATCCTACAGGAAACTAAAACTGACCCACTTTATAGAACACCTAAGCTGCTTCTGAAATGCTGCTGGTTTGCACCTTTTTATGACCTTGGATAATGTAGCTTTTGAGAGTTATGCTTTCACAGTGCTGTCACCAAAATGAACATATAGCAACCCTGCCATGAAGTTAAAGAGGTAGGCATTTCACCTTGGAAAGAAGAAAGAGAATTCACCAGGATGCTCAGTTCCATTGATTGATCCATTAGATCAATCCTTTAGACTACTTGAGAATACTATAACAATTATCAGGAAAACAAAAAATAATCATTTAAGCTAGCTAGCTGTGTATATTTCTATAGTTCTGTTAATAGCTGCTAATAAAGTTTAATGAGACTATTTTTTAAAATAACCAGTTCAGTTAGAATTGAGTGTGGAGAGTGAAAGTGTTGCCATAAACAATGAAAACAAAATAATGAACAGCTAGTAACTAAATATTGTAAGACTGAAAGATATGCATTGCTTGAATTAGTCCAGATCAAAATGTCATGTAACCTCCATTTTAATAGATCAGAGTAGCTAATAGAGGTCAGGATTTTTTTTCTTTGTACATGCTATTGCACAGTCAACTGTGTTGTTATTTCCTGTCAAATTCACATACAGCGTCTGTTATAAAAATCTAGAAAACAACAGAGGGGCCATCAATCTGATTGGGAGTGGCATACCTTGTATCTTATTCATATCTGCCTGCTAAATTTTCACTAATGGCTCATTTTCAACAAACTATGTAGTTTATGGTAAAAGTAACACTATAAAATATTATTTGTCTTTGCATAATTTAAAGCATTCTGTTTTATACTGGCAGAAAGTAATTTAATGAAGGTTAATGATATCCCTGGGGAAAGGAGTTTTAATTGTCAAGAGCAAAGGCAATTAAAAAACGGGCACATGCACTATCTGTCTACAGAACATTTTATTTCTGGCTACTGTGTCCATTTCTGAACTGTACAACTTGTCTTACGGTGCCCTAAGTTGTCAGTACAAAATAGGCCTCTGCCTGTTTTATTAATAAATAGTATTTTTTTATAAAAAATACCAAACATCTGTGAAAAGACTTTTTTCACGTAGCAAGTACAAAGAGGCCATCCTTTCTGTTAGAAAATCAGGTGAAACTATAGGTCCATGTTTAATGAAAAGAATGTTTTGGTTCCATTTCAAAAAGATTTCATACAGAAAATTTATGGTATATATTTATTTTTGAACATATGCATAATATTCCATTTTTCTTTCTTGGACATGTGTTTAGAGGAAGCAGTCTGGACATCAGTTTCCTTACAGTGCTATCTGCTAGTATGAAGGATCATAGATCACTTGCATAGACCAATACCAAATAGATCAGGGGTGTCAAACTTGCATCATCACGGTGGCTTTTTTCCCCTTTGCTAAACTGGGCGTGGGCATGGCTAGCGTGTGACGCATCCGGTCAGCGGGCCACGAGTTTGACAGCCCTGAAATAGATACATAGAAGGCAAATACCAAAAGTGCCTTACATACTCCCGTACATATATTTGTATGGCAGGTGAGAGAAGCAGTACTATTGAACTCCACAGAACATCCTTTTACACACCCCACCTCCAAAAGTTATGTCAATAATCTATAACGTTACCTTATTTGTTTGAAATCTAAGCAAATAACATGGGAAAAGCAAAGCAAAGGAAGACTGGAATGACGTAGACAGTAGGTAGCATTCTGTGGGTGTCCAATGGCTCAATTCACCTATCAGCTGTTGATTAATAAAAACTGGCCATGTGGGTGAGTGGGTCTTTAGCAGAAGTGTAGGAATTTTGAGATAAGGGGAAAACAAGATACAGAAGTTTTTCTAGCATTGCTAGCAAAGCAACATCTTGTGGTAGAAAGGTTTAATTATGAAAAAGGCTGTTTCAGAATTGCTGAGTCTGAAGTTTGATAGCAGTTTTGGCATGGAACAACCAGAAATCGAAAAGAAATCCATCCCTGTAGAATAATTAAACTTAACAATATTTACTAATAAAATTGTAGTATCTAATTTGCCAATTCACTCTAAATAATTTCCAGATTGGAATCGTTTTTTTTTAAATAAACTATGCAACCAAAATGAATTAGTTATCAATATGGAGGTACAAATCTGTATAATTGGCATAGATTAGTACAGTACTTGCAATTTGATTACAAATTTGGTTTCAGTGGTATCAGTTTATTACTCATATGCTACAAAGCTTATGTATAAGAATTTGGGCAGAAGTATTTTTTTTAAATGAAGTATATTGCTATATATACAGTATATGATAGCACTATCTGTGTAGTCAGCAGTTCATTCTTTACAAAATCATATTTTGGTGTGGAATGTAGGGATGGGAGTGTGCATGTGTGAAAATACTCATCTTTTCTCTTAGTACTGACTACTGTGTATGTTATATGTACTAAGGAAGAAAACACAAAATTATTTGTACTAATACTTTCTGATATCTTTTTCCCCTAAAAAATAACCACAAGGAGGGGAAGGGTAGAGTTTGGATAAGAACAGTTCTCAGAGATCAATTGTTTAACCAATTGCCTTGAACCATTTTTTTTTCTAATGAAAATCACTCTACTGATCAATTAACAGATTACAAAATGTGCTCACAAATGAAATGTATCACTATGAAGACTTCTTTCTGTACTATATTAACATAATTTGGAAATACTGGTAGTGGCTTCTGTTTTTATTCAAATAGTGATATTTATTATTTTAGAAAATGCAAAGAATTGCATTGCATTGCTTAGCTATGACTCTGCATGTAATTATTAAAATGGTTTAACTGAATCAGGAACAAGATTATTGGCCAGCATTCTTTGCCTCTCTCAAACATAAATTGAAGCCCAAATAAATGCATGGTTTTAGTAGCATGTCCCACTAGCTGCCTTCACAAAGTACACTTAACCTGTTACTGATTAGCTTCATTTTGGGATTTGTAGAATACATTGAACCATGAATTAACTAAATGAGTTTGGATATACATAATGCTAAGCCACAAAAAAACCCTAAGCCATTTTAGCATTAGTGAAGCTTGTTGAGTTGTTCAAATGCATCTACTCTGTTTTCCTTAGTTGATTAAGTTGTGTAAATATGCCCGATTAAATTAAATATTTTTCATCTTAGTTTAGTTTCACAACTGTAAAGGCACCCAGAATTTTGCTATTACACAAGTAATGTAATGGATTGTTCATGTTCTTGGCTCTTTGCAAAGTTGAAGATTTAATGCAATAGAACTCCCTGGTTCTTATTCCCCTGAACCTACTTTTTATGTCTTGTGTGTTTTCTGATTTTTTTTTTTAATTTTAATTTTGGAGTGTGGGTGTGGGGATTGGACCACAGAAGAAAACTTGCAAAACTTACCAGATGGTGCTCCAGAATGGCTTTGCTAAACAGTTAATGCATAACAAGGATCACAATGTGAAAAAGAAAATTAAGAATCCCTGCTCCAAAATGAATCCTTTTCTGATACTGGAAACAAAAAGCGCACTCAGCTTTATTGATGTAGTGATGTGTTTGTGTTAGTGGCCACTTGGGCTGAACACCAATTTACAGTGTGACCTTCAATGAACCAGCATTTTTCTTAAAGGCTGCCTGGAGAGCCATGACAGATTACATCAGCCTAATTCGTTTCCAGATACGTTCAGCTCTTTTAGACAAAGGAGAAGCCATGCACTACCTCCAAAGCTTTAAATGGTAAATTCACAACTGGACTTTCTGATGTAATTGCCATTATTTCTCTCAGTTGATTAGTCCTCAACATTCTTCAAGAAAGCTGGCCATCTGCCAGTTATGTATGGCGAATGGAGACTTCAGACAAGATGAATGCAGAGGTCACTACAAATGCCTATGTTTATACACAAGTGTGCTGACCTACATTACGTTTATGTTTAAAATGTATGTTTTGGCATTCATAACTATTTTAGAGATGCTTAAAATGAATTTTAAATGTGCAAAATAAGCCATTTTAATTATATATAAAGTATTTTAAATTTTAAAATAAAAAATATGCAGCATATAAACAATGAAAAGAAAGGCATGGGCCAGGAATGGAGAATTCTATGGCATCATACAGGTTAACCAAATACTAGAATTGAGTGCATTAAAAACATTCAAATGCAACAAAATAGTTTTTGTTCTGGTCCCTGAAAAGTAACAAAGCAGGTGCCAGTTGTGCTGCCCTTGGAGGTCATCCTTGTGAAGGCTTTCTAGCAGCTACCTGCTGGACCTCAGCATGATGGAAACCTGCAGCAAGGGATCTGAGGATAAATTTACAGCGTATGTAGGAATAAACACAGAGGTATTTTCTCACAGACTGATTCAAAGCAGTGAAAGCTCGCTAGTACCTTAAATTGGGATCAGAAATTATTTGTGCTGCAATGAAGACAGCGTACAACTGGTATAAAATGTTCCTAACTTCTAGTGGTGCTTTCCAGTCTTATTTTGTAATACCTGAAGTTTCCAGTCTGTCTTCAAGAACATCTATAAAAAAAATAATAATAATACATACAGTATCACTTGATGTACAGAAGACTATAATTGAGACACTTCTTAAATTTCTTTGTAGTTGGGATGAAAATCTGGTTATGTATCCTGAGCACTTCCTCTTGTACAATA
Source organism: Pantherophis guttatus (assembly GCF_059756535.1). Taxonomy (NCBI): domain Eukaryota; kingdom Metazoa; phylum Chordata; class Lepidosauria; order Squamata; family Colubridae; genus Pantherophis; species Pantherophis guttatus. The sequence continues at coordinate 176,713,320 of NC_142065.1, forward strand.
TCTTTCGCGAATTGACACCGGACCCTACCTTCCCTTCTTTGCATTACTTCCATAGTGCTACCAATTTTAGAACTCTGTGGAATAACTGTCGAATCAGATAATTTCTTTGGTAATAAATAAATTGAGTGAGTTACAGTTTAAAAAATACATGGAAAAAAATTCACAGCCAACAAGGAGAGCATACTATAAACCACCTACAATAGAAGAAGGCATCACTGTTACCCTTTCCCCAAGGTCTGGCAGAATAGTCAGGTCGTCAAGTATTTCTGAAAGAACATAGAAAATGGCATCTTTGTGATTCTCTGGGGATTCATCATTCTACTGAGCAGGTGCTATAACAGTTGGAAGTCTTAACTTCCTCATTTTAGGACCAATGTTTTTACAGCTTTTCATGTCATTTTGAGAGTGCGGGCCACTGTTTAATTGTGAGTGTCCTTTAATTGTCTGAAACACATGGACATACAATCTTCCTTCTGGAAACTCTCCAGCTGAAAGTAACAGGACAGATTTGCAATTCCTGGTCTCTTGTTTGGATGACAACTGAGTACTCGCTGTGTATTTATATACCATCAAGAAGACTACATATAAGGCTGTATACCATCAAGAAGACGGTATGTTGAAAAACACAGAGCAGATCTAAATTTACAGTTACTGTTTTCTTCTTCCTAGTGTTATTTCCGCGCTATGGCAAGGCCCGCTTGTTGGCAAAGCTGTCTTCATTTGGGTTGAACCAGGGTGCTTTCAGGGGTGATCCCCAAGTATTTCATGGGTGGATGGATCACATCAAGGTGCACAGTTACTGAGTCTATTACTCTAAAACTCCACTCTCCAATACAGCTAGGAATAGATAACAGGTAATCTGTATGTTGGACTTCTTGGTTTTAAAATATAAGATGAAATGTAAAAATGTTTGCTACTGATTCTGTGGGTGTAGCTTGATGGGTGTGGCTTGGTGGTCATGTGACTGGGTGGGCATGGCCAACTTGACATCACTCACTGTTAGAGCCAGGAGCTGCACATTTTGAAGCACATTCTGCCCTTCTGAAGCCCCCAACACTTTGAGTTTCCCTCTGCCACCCAAGCGAACATCAGAGCCTTCTCTTTCAGAAGCAGAATCCAGGCACAGAAATGGTAAAATGAGGGGGGGATGGGGAGGAGAAGGTGTAATTAGCAGAATCCAGGTACAGAAATGGAAAAACGGGGGGAGAGAGAATGGGGAGGAGATGGTGTAATTAGCAGAATCCAGGTACAGAAATGGAAAAACGGGGGGGGGGGGAATGGGGAGGAGAAGGTGTAAGAAGATGTTTCCTTAGATCACTGACGCTCCCAACAATGAGTTTGGCGGCGATCTAAGGAAACGTCTTCCAGCTCTTCAAGATCGACTTTAAGCCAACAGCAAAAGTAGTGGTGGTGGTGGTGGGCAACAGGGGCGTGTGTGTGTCCCTCCCTCCACAAGGACTTGGAGGCAGACACTGCCCCTCTGAGGAAAAGAAGAGGCGGCGAAGCCCTGGCTGTCACCTGGGAGAGGAAGACCACAGAGGGACACACACACACACACACACACACACACACCATCACCCCTGCTACTTTTGCTGTCGGCTTCTTGGTACTCTTAAAGTCAATCTTGAAGAGTTGGAGGACATTTCCTTAGATCGCTGACACCCCGAACAATGAGTTTGGCAGCGTGGAAGGCAGGCAAGTATGGCAGGGCTGCTGGGAAGGGAGTAAGCTGCTAGCCCCCTTTCCCGCAGCCCTGCCATGCTTGCCTACCTTCCACATGGCCTTCGGCTTGCCTGCCTTCGAAAGCTGGCCACGGGAAGGCCACATGGAAGGCAGGGAAGCATGGCAGGGCTGCGGGCCGTGGTATGGTTCGGGGGCATGGCCAGCCAGCAGTTGCTACTGGTACGACAAACTAGCCCCAATCTCCGCTACTGGTCCTCCTGAACCGGTCCAAACCAATAGCATTTCACCCCTAGATAAGACCCTCTTAGTTGTTGGCTCAATGGTACTCAAAATGACAAGATTTGCTCCTTGTAGGTTTTAGTGAAAAGCACAATACATTCTGTTTAGAACTAATAACCAGCTTAATAATTAGTATTTATGTTAGGTCAAGTGCTTACTTTCTAAAAGACTTTTTCTTTATTTCAATGACATTTATTCCCTCATTATAAACAATTTATTTGCTCATTATAAACAAATAAAAATAATAGTTCCTTCCTCCATTTACAGGTAGTCTTCAACTTGCAATCACAATAGGGCTTGGAAAATTCATCATTAAGTGGTGCACTTAATGTGGTATCACCATTAAGTGTGGTATCATATGACCGTATCTGACTTTTTTGCCCTTTTAACATATTAAAAAGAGATGTGTAAATCTCTTTTGCCTGCTAGCTTCCTGTTGACTTTGTTAGCCAGAAGTCATCTGGGAAGTACATAAATGGTGTTCATGTGACTGCAAGACACTGCAACTATTGTAAGTGCAAGCCTGTTGCCAAGTGCCTAGATCACAATCATGTAACCATGGGCATGCTGCAACTGTTGTAAGTGTGAGCAGTTGTGAGTCACTTTTTTCAGTGCTACCATAATTTCAAAGTCTCTAAATGAATGATTGTTAAGCAAGGACTACCTGAAATTATATTAAAGAACAAAGAATCCTCCACTGACTCCACCAGATGATTTGTTAATAGCTCCAAAGGAGATAACAAAGGGCTGCAGAACAGCAATCGAAACCATTGCTAAACTATCAGTATCTTGGAAGCCATTTCAAGGGCTATAATAATGACAGTCAAAATAGAAAAGGAGATGAATGAACCCAGTGCAGTCTTAAAAGATCCAAGAGTGGAAGGAAATTGGAATTATGAGAAGGGAGATACTTCTATATACAAAAATGCTGACTTTAAGAAAAGCTCAAAAAGCTTAATCTTTCTTAACGTACATGGGATTGTCTTTCAAAGTCAATGCTTTATTTTAAATATATCGTGAAGTTTCCATGAAAGTAGTTCAGGAGAAGAGCCTTCTCTACCATTGGACCTGCCCTTTGTAATATCTGCCCCCCCCCCCACACTGAAGTTGACTCCAACCCTCCTGACCTTCTGTAAGAATCTGGTTCTGCTAGGTGGCTTAGGGCTCCAGTGGGGAAGCATCATAGTGGAGGTGGTTGATCGATTAACAACAGATCTGACCTCCCCAGCTTGCTCCCACCCTCCCCGTCTTTTAATCGGGTCACCATATTTGGCTGTGTGTTGTATCTTATTCATGCTTTTATCTCTGGACAGTTTTAATTTTTTATGACTCTAAGCTGCCCAGAGTTACCCTGAGGTAAGGCCAATAAATTTTATAAATAAATGAATAAAATTCTTTTCTGCCATATTATGTAATTCTCATTTGTTTCAAACTCTAAAGAAACATTTGCAGTTGTCAAGTAATTAGAGAAAGAGGCACGTTTTCCCTTTGCCAAAGATAGAAGAGCTCTTTCAGATTTTCAGCAATGCTGCAATTGAAGCTTCAGCTGTTTTTGCATGTGTGATCTATGTAAAAAATGTCTCACCATTGTGGCTTCATATTGACTTTTTTGACCATACTTTGTAGTCACCCCTGCTTGGTAACAATACAGAAGTGATTTGCCATTGCAATCTAACAGGTTGGTTTTTGAAGACTTGTTTAAAAAAAAAAAAAAGAATAAGGGAAATTAATGAATAGTGAAAAAAAGAAAATAGTAAAAAAAATCAATTGGAAATGTAGAAAGGAAAAATAAAGGAGGTAGGAGGAAAGATTGTAAATTTATATTTTATAAACATTTTAGTCTTTATTCTTATTTTGTTATATTTTATTCTCTTTCTCTAAGGTTACATCTTTCTTTTGTTTATCTATCTATATCAATTTATCATCTATTTACCCCTTCTAATCTTCAAACTTATAAATCAGTAGTTCATTTTTCTCTTTTTTCAGCAAAAAGTCCATAAGGGATTCTAGTCACTAATAAATGCAGCTGTTAATGTGGCCATCTCTGCTAGTTTTTCATCTTCACCAACCATTCCTCCATTGAGGGTATTTCGAAGCCTTTTCATTTTTGCACATACTGTGTAGTACTCTTGTAGCAATAATCCAATGTGAAAATAATCTACTATGGCTCTTTACTAATTAATTTACTAATACTATGGCTCTTTACTAAGTGTGTGTGTGGGGGGGGAAATCTAGTTTCAATTGAATGTGAAAATGACCAATTTGTCCACATTTTCAACATAAATTTGAAGTACTTTTATACATTATAGGCAACACTTTTGAGTCATACATCATTGTATAGAAATTCTTTTAAAGTTATAACTTGTGAATTCCTATCCTTTTAATCGCATATTTTTTCATTGTACCATCAATATGTTATGTCCCAAGTACTTAGATCATTTTATCATAAACTTTTTCACTTCTTGTTTCAAATTTTAATAAAAGTTTATACATTTTAGCTGTAAAATGTATTTTACATTTTAGCTTGATGAACTACATGTTCATCAATTATACATCGTTCAAGTTTAAATTCTGTCTTCTGATGCTCAAATCCAAGTGTTCTATTATCTACCTTCAATCTTTCTTGAACTGTGCATATGAAATCACTGAAAACTAAATCCATTCTTGACAAAGCATTATTACAGAAATTCTTCCCAATGATGTCAATTGTAATTTGTCCCATTTTAATATATTCTTCTTAATTTAATTTCATGACTTAATATAACTATTCTGGTATAATGTACAATTTATATTGATCATAATAATGCTGTATTATTTCACTTTTTCTCAATCTCATGCTAGGTTAAAACAGTAGACTTTGTTCTTTCTCTGCTATCCATAGAGTTAATGTGAAATCCTTCCTATAAAATATCCTTACTCCAAATAAATTGAGGCATTTTCCCTAGACAATTCTATTAAATTAGAAGGATGTTCTGGTTTCTAGGAATGGCACCAGCTGTTCTCTCTCTCCCCTGCCCACCTTCCTGGCAATATTTCTTTTTATCTTTTAAAAATTCAGTGCAAACAAATCCAGCAGGTAAAACTTTCCTTTAATTTGCAAGCTTTTCTTCACTTTCTTTAGTACCGAACAAAAATGTGAACAAGAGACCCTAAGTCCATGATATCCTTAATGGGACAGGCAGGGGAAGGAGAATCTGCTGTTAATTAATTTGTTGCATATTATGTATTTATTCCTAAATAAAAATACTCAAAAATACAAATAAATATATTTATTCAAAAATATGACTCAAGACAGCAGCAAAACACAGAATCAGATTAAAGTAAAAAAATAAAAATCCAACAGAATGCTAATTACTAAAACTATCTAATTCAGCCCATTAGAAGTCAATAAAGCAAACATGACTTAAGTATCTATTTAGGGCCATTAAACAGATGGGTTCCCCAGGCAGGGCATTCCAGGGTGTGGACAACCAGAGAGGAAGGTCATAAGCTGCCAAACATGTAGGACAGATACTCTAAATATTCCATTCCTAGGGAACCTGGTTGAAGATACAGTAATTACCTATGGACCAGCCATGAAGGGCTTCAAAAGTAATAACCAACAGGTAGATTGGGATCAGGATGCAAATTGGCAACCAGCTTGCAACTGTAGCACTAGTGTGAAGTTGCTACACCTGTTTCTCCCATTTCTCCCAGACAGACCATCACATTCTGAACCAACTATAACTTCCAAATTGTCTTCCAAAACATCAGATGTAGGTTGTGTTGTTAGTGTCAAATAAGGAGGTATTGATGACTTACTGTCATCAGTGACTCTTCTTCCAAAATGCCCCACAACTGGTACATAATTGGTGTAGACCTCAACAAAAGACTCTCTGAGAATAACCATTGCTCATTGCTCTTGATGGACTTGCTCCCTGTGACCTCATCTAGAATAAAAGTTGAACCACAGCTGAGCCAAACCAATCACCAAAGAAGAACAATTTTACCTTACAAAGATTTAATCTGAGTTTATTTCAACCAATTTAGTTCTCACCATTTCCAAGGATTGGACAGGACTTCAACATCTCTTGCCTGGTCTGAAGGCTGATAAACAATGGTGTATCTTCATCATACAGTTGAAACATACTCCAAGCATACAGACCGATACTGATGATACATTACTCCAAGTAGCTTCACCAAGATGTTAAATAACCTGATGGAGAGGGCTGGGGTACATGATACTCCCTATTGGTTGCAATCAACTACTATTCCATGACCTTTTTCACAATGATCATCAATAAATATTCCTATTTTATACCTATGTACTTGATTCTTGTTTCCTGTGTAAAAACCTTGTAGTTGTCTCTGTTAAATTTCATTGTTATTTTTCAGCACATTTCTCAAGATATCAAGATAATTTTGAATGTCATTTCTGTGGAATTCTTAGTTCCTCTCTGAGCTTGGTTATATGCTTGCAGACATTTCATTACCCACCTAGGCAAAATTATCCATTTCATCCCTTTGAGTACCAAAAGAGCCGTGAAAACAGAATCTTCAGAAATGGATGGTGTTCTTTCACTCTCAGCTAACTTACAACACGTTTGCCAGCTTTGATTCAAAACCGTTGTTTTCTTACTTGAGTTCTCCTGAGCTTCTTAAAGATGATCTCCATCACTTCATTCCATCCTAGCAGCAGTACCAACTCCAGTTGTCTGTAGAGCCAAGTCCACACCTTTCATCTAGGGCCGGTTTGCTGCTCTGGGCTGAAAGCCTGTTCACTGTTCTCTACTTAGCAGTTCTGATTTTTTAATAATCTTACTGTTGACCCAACAATGGTACCTTAAGTCAAATGAACTATCCTCAACCCTGGAAACTCATATTCCATTCTACTGTTACATCTCACCATGAGAACCCATTCAGTGTTTGACTATAATGGATGAAGCATGGTCCCCTTGCTTTCCCATCCTCTGGCCACAGTCCAGCAGTCTCCTTTCCCTTTCTTTTTCAAGCATCTTTGAGTTCCAAGGAAGAACTATTGCCAATTTGTTTCTGTAAAGCTGAATTATCAGTTCATCAGTGTTATAAAGTTTCCATGGAAACTTTATAACACTGAAAAAAGTGTTTAAACTTTTTAAACTTTAAAATAAATGAAAAAAGAAAAAGAATGTTTCCCCTATTGCTTTGATTATTATAGCATTAGACTACAATGGTACCATATAGAGAAAAAAAAGCGTATAGATGGCATCTCCCTCCTGCCCGACTATCCAAAATGTTTCCAGGACTCTCTCCAAACTGTTGGAAATGTGGGGAGATAGGTACTTATTTTCACGTATGGTGGACCTGCCCCAAGGTAATTGAGTTTTGGAGACTTATACAGGGATGGATATTAGAAATCACTGGATATAAATTACAATTGAAACCAGAATATTATCTATTAAATATCAGGCCAGATAAGATAGGCATGTTTATATGGTGTCTGATTGTATATATCACAACTGCAGCAAGAATATGTTTTGCTCAATATTGGAAGGGGAAAGACCTACCGGCTGAAGATTTGATTTTGGGAAAAATTATTGACTATGCGGAAGCTGATAGGTTAACAAAATTTTTGAGAGATCAAAAGGATTCCGCATATTTTCAATGCTGGGACCAATGGTATGCTTGGTTGAATAACAGAATAAAAAGAAGATAAGGTTAGTGTAGATTTTATATCTTATTTGTATATTTTGACTGAAGTTAATATATTGTGTAAAGCTCCTGTCGTGATCTGTATGTGAATAAATACTTTCTTTGTAAAGAAATAAATAATTTTTTTAAAAAAAATACCTATCTATCTATCTGTCTGTCTGTCTGTCTGTCTGTATGTCTGTCTGTCTGTCTATCTATCTATCTATCTATTTATATCCCATTCTTCAAACTACTGACACAATAGCTATATACATGATTATCATATAATCATCACAGCAGACAGAAATCAAATTGAAGTAAAGAACTTTGTAAAGTATGTTGGAAGAAATATCCATCTAGTTCAGTTCCAAGTGGGGAGAAAGACACTGGAAACATGGAGGCTGATTGGAAAGATGGTTTATTGATGAACAGGACTACATGGGTCTGAAGTCCTGGGCAGCTGACCACATGGAGTTGAGAGAGAGGGTTATTTATACCCTCTCTAGGGATTTGGGTCTCTTTGGGTCCGATAGAGAGGTTCCATCTTTGGCTATAGGGTGTGAAATTTTGCCCCCTGTAGACAAGGCACACAACTTGGGTGTCCTCCTGGACTCCTAGCTGAGTTTAGAAGATCATATAACAGCCGTGACCAGGGGGGCATTTGCCCAGGTTCGCCTGGTGCGCCAGTTGCGCCCCTATTTGGACTGAGATGCCCTACGCACAGTTACTCATGTGCTAGTCACCTCCCGTATTGACTACTGCAATGCTCTCTACTTGGGGCTGCCCTTGAGGACCACTCGAAGGCTTCAGCTGGTACAGAATGTGGCTGCGCGGGTTGTGATGAGAGTGTCCCGATACTCCCATGTTACACCTCTCCTGCGTGACTTGCATTGGTTGCCGGTTGCCCTCCAGGTGAGATTCAAGGTGCTGGTGATGACCTATAAAGCCCTACATGGCTTAGGCCCAGGATATTTGTCGGGCCATCTGCAACCAGCAACAGCTTCCCATTGCCCGGTGCATTCTCACAGGGAGGGCCTACTCAGGGTGCCATCGGCCAGACAAGTTTGTATGTACCTGCTATAAACAAGCCTGGAAGTCACTTTATTAAATATCTTTAATTTTATCTTTTTACATAACGAAGAGGAAAAAAGCCAGAGAGTATTTTTGCTCTCCCTTTGAGAGAAAAAATATTACTGATGGAGATACTCCAGTGTCTCAATCCTTGGGGTGGGGAGGGGAAGCTGCACTTAAGGAGGCTGGCTGAAAAAGGTCCATTCTGTGATCCAAGCAGAAATCCAATCTTGAATTTCAGGAAGGAGCTTTTTCAGCAGGCATCCAGAAACCAAGCAGGTGGTAGCTGTTTGTGATCTTCCCTGCTAGCTTTCCTGTTGACTTTCTGAGGAAGCAGGCAGGGAAGATTGCAAATGGTGATCACATGATTGTGGAGCACTTGGCAATCCATTGTAAATGCAAACAGGCTGCCATGTTCCCAGATCACAATCATGTGACCATGGCTGTAAGTTTGGACAGAAGTTGTAAGTCTCTTCATTCACTGCTGTCCTACTTTCAAATGGTGAATGAACAATGGTTGTAAATCAAAGACTATCAGTAATGAAAGTCATGGAGCTCAGTGAAACAAATCTGATTAACATGAAATAAAAAGAAGACCAACTAATAACAATACAGCAACCTGCCTTAGAAATGACAGTAAAAGCCATGAAGTGGTGGTAGTCAATTTTAAGATTAACTACTACTAATAAAAAAAAATAAAGAAACAAAAAGTCAAGAAACGTTCTGTTGAGCATTTTATATCAGAGCAATGAAGACTATGGAAAAGATATTCAGATCGTGTGATATGTCTATACCTTCAAATATCAGCAGCAGAGTTGTTGCAAGAAATTTTTGAACTTTGGTATTACAAAAGATTCTTGAGAATACCAAGATAGCCAAGAAAACAAACAAATGAATCAGTGAACAAAGTGACCAAGAGTTGTTCTTTGAGGCAAAACTGAGTAGGCTCTGATTACCATATTTTGGCCACATTATGCAAAGATCCACTCTCAAAGAGCATTTTATAATGCTAGGAAAGGTAAAAGGAAAGAGAGGAAGAGTAGTGAAGCTTGATTTAAAGTTGCTTGTAACTGTGTTATAGTCATCACCACATACCTATGCTACAAAGAGGTTGATGATAGGTTGCAAATGGTTGCAGACAGGCACACGCACACCTCCTAAATCCCAACTGTACATTGTTTAGAAGTGCGTGTCCTGTATCCTGATTGGTCAATCCAACTTCTTGTTCTGTGCTTTGCTGTTTGAGCGTCCCCTAGCCAGAATAAACATTTGTGTAAATGCAACACAAATAGAATAACAGAGTTGGAAGGGACCTTGGAGGTCTTCAAGTCCAACCCGCTGCTTAGGCAGGAAATACTATACCATTTCAGACAAATGGTTGTCCAATATCTTCTTAAAAACTTCCAGTGTTGGAGTATTCACAACTTCTAGAGGCAAGTTGTTCCACTGATTAATTGTTCTGTCAGGAAATTTCTCCTTAGTTCTAGACTGCTTCTTTCCTTGATTAGTTTCCATCCATTGCTTCTTGTCCTCCCCTCAGGTGCTTTGGAGAATAGATTGACTCCCTCTTCTATGTGGCAACCCCGAGATATTGGAACACTGCTATCATGTCATCCTTCTTTTCATTAAACTAGATATACTCTATTCCAGCAACGATTCTTCATATGTTTTAGTTTTCAGTTCCCTAATCATCTTTGTTGTTCTTGTCTGCACTCTGTCTAGAGTCTCAACATCTTTTTGAGACTCCTATGCAATGGTCTCGGAATGACAAATGCATGTTTCCTGATGTGCATTGACAGAGAGATGGACCCACTTGATTCCAGTGGTGATGGATGCACCATTGATTGCCAGGTGGGAGACAGTGCCTTCTGGAGAAAATCCATCTATGTAGTTGTTAAGAATCAACATGGATCTGATGGCACATAGTTATTTATCAATATTAAACATTACGATACATTCTTATCTCTGCTTTTTCCCACCTCTAAACAGTAAGAATCACACTGGAATCTGCAAACGGGAGCTGACGACTGCTTGAGCTTCTGCATTTTTGAGCGATCTTTGGAGCAGTTGGACAGCTCCATACCTGGCTGATTCTTACTGTCAGCAGCCCCGCAGGGATACCAAGAGATCAAGTTACACCAGGTCAGATACTTCGGTCTCTATGGCAATCGGCAGAAATAAATAAATAAATAAATAAACACACCCCAGTGCTGAGACAGTGGTAAAAAGTAAAGCAAACACCCAGAACAGCAAATGTCTATGGAGATTCTCAGTCATCCAGATCATGGTTGTTCCAAAGGTGCTTTTTCAAGAGGCAACGGGACTTTCTGGTTTTTGGGTTTTTTGGATGAGATGCGAAACGTCTTCAAAGAAAAACCAGAAAGTCCCTTTGCCTCTTGAAAAAGCACCTTTGGGACATCTAAAACAGCAGTTCCGGACTTCTTAGGGTTTGTTTTTTCCCCCCTTCACCCCGCCACTAGAAAAGCCGAAGAGCTTTTTACGCGGGTAAACGGGTCCGCCTCCCGCGTCCTGGACGCCTCTTTTGAGCTTGTTTTATGTGGCGAAGCAGATTATGTGTGAAAAAAGGGCCCCATTCGTGAGGCCGGAGGAGAGGAGAAAAGAAGGGAGCTTGCTGAGGAAGCAGCTGCCCTTCCCCCGGCAGCGGGAGCGGGGAGAAGGAATCAATATGCAAGGAGAAGCTCTGCTCTGAATGAAGGGAGCCTGTATACTTCAAGCTGTTGGCACGCAGGCACCGAATGACTGTGGTTGTTGGGAGAGGATGCTGAGGGGGTTGGGGGGGGGGGAAGGAAGGGGAGGAAAGAGCGGATTAGCCGCTCCCTCCCCCGCCGCGCTAGTGACAGGCGCCGCGCCCGTCCCAGCCGGAGCATCTCCTGAGGGAGGGAAGCGGGGGGGGGAGGAGGGAAGCGTGGGGGGGAGGAGACGGCGCTCCCTCTCCCGTTTTAGAGCCAGAGCGCTGGGTGGCAGAACTTGCAGCGACGCTGGTGGAAAAGTTTGTTATCGCCCGCAAAGCTGTGAAGAGCCATGACGCAGCTAAAGCAGGCGGTATTATTTTCTTCTACAGGTACCAGCTGTTAAGTGCCGAACAGCTGACAGAAGACGGCTCCGACTCCCGACTCCCCACCCCTTCTGTCTCTCCCTCGCGCCCCCTCCTCTTTTCCAGGCAATACAAAACAAAGAACTCTTCCCCGGCCTCGGCGAGGGCACCTTCTCCTCCCAGCACCCCCGACTGCTTTTCCGCCGCCTGCAAACAGCCAGAAATTGCATTATTGCTTCATGTTGTTAGAGAAGCTTGACCTAGGCTGTGCTTCTAAACAATCTTAGCCTCCCTCTTTGTTTACAGGTCAACATTTTGCTTCTTTCATTCCTCATAATGGCCATTTTTTAAAAAATTCAATAAGGTTTCTATTATTCTCTCTCTCTCTCTCTCTCTCTCTCTCTCTCTCTCTCTCTCTCTCCTCTCTCTCTCTCTTTTGTTTTGTTTTGTTTTTTGTTTCTGGCAAGCTGATAATTAACCCTTCACACAACAAGGTTTATTGCACAAATCACCACCCAGCAAATGGGGAGCTACTGAGGGGAGCAACATGGCACAACAAACATTAGACGAAGCAGCTTGCTCCAGACACAACATCTGCAGAATGAGTCCATTTTTCTTTAACTCTAATCTCATAATTCATTGTTTGTGTGGTGTTGGTTACAGTAGCTGAAAGGGAGAGAACAGCAGGTCAATTTGGCAGGGATTCGCATTTGAATCTGAAATGAGGGCCTAGCTCACCTTATGACAGGCAGCTAAAATGTGGCCAAATAAAGAAGGGAAATGTGCTTTTGGAAAGTATATCAAAACATACTCTGAATAGGAAATGTATGATTAAGAGGAACATAAAAATACAGCTTTAAAATATCTGATTTGATCCTGAATTCTTACAATGTGCTTACTTTTACTGAAATGTATTATTTTCAACAGTACATTTGATTCATTAGAAGAAAACGCTTCTCATTATGTCATATACAGTACATTTATTTTTTGGGAGGAGGGGATTGCTCTCCCGGTTAGAATCTCCTTTTTGAAAATGTATATGGACCAAAGTTGTGCCATTTCTATTGATAAAATTTAACTCTCAACCTTCCCAGTCAGGTAATTTCCAGATGTCATCTCCAACATCTCCCACAATTCCCCAACCACTACTGCCAGTGGGATTATGGGAATGGAAGTCCAGTACATCTGGAGGACATCATATTGATTAAGCTGACAAAGTTCCTGATGGATTTCTCCCAGGAGACTAATGTGCCTGTTAGTGAAGCAGAATTCTATTCCTTGGTTTGGCCTCTCAAGTCCTGTGTGCTAATTTCCACATAAGTGTAGGAAAAATCGGCTAAAATCAAGAGGATGAGTTAATCTGCAGCTGTGAACCTTCAACAACCATAAAAATATGTATCTAAATGAACATTAATTTTACCTGGAGAATAAAAAAAATGAATAGATAACATGACTAAAGAAAAATAATTTGACTTCTGGAAACACTGACTTCTCATTTTAATAGTTTAAATGAACTACTAGATATAGGGAAATCTGGTACTTCAATCACTTTCTGAATAACCAAAGGGCCCTTCTCTTCCACAAGCTGAGCAAGCATGGCAGGCTTACAATGCCAAAGAAAACACTCTGTACATGTTCAAAGGACGAGTGCATTTATTTAAGTAGGCATTCATTCTTCATCGAAGGAAAGCTCTAGAAACCCTTGTTCCAATTTGACCTTAGGAGAAGCTTTCCCTCCATGCCCTTGCTATACAGCTGGAACAGGACATCTGCTCTGGCCACTTGTTTCCAACTGCTTTAAGCATGACAGAACAGCCTGTGTTGTCCTCATCAGAAGTTCTACTTTAGCAGGGTGCAGGGCAGCCAGTGCCACTACAACTATCCAAATCCATTTGCCTTTGAAACCAGACTGGAACAATAGCCTGCCTTATGCCTTCTCGGAGACTCTGTGTCCCTGTCCTTGCAGCAGCTGGTGCTTCTACCCGTACTAAGCTCTAGTGAACAAGGTCAGCTGAAAGCCTCCCTCCTCTTCAAGGGCTTCCCTATCCACTGGGGCCACTATCAGTTACATGAAACATTTGGTTTCCAATAGAGTGTTTGTGTTGGAAGGGATGGGTCCATTTGAGCAGCAGGCAGGAAAGTCTTGCCCTGTGCTGGCTGACAACAGTTTTGTCGGCACAGAAAAGTGCAATGGAGACAGATCGTGCACATGACAGGCTGCTGGCGGCTCCAGGGAATCCATAATTCATGATGTTTTTCTTTCCAATCCGGTTTTGGATTTCACAAGCTGTCCAGTTTCCTTCCCATTCTTTGCTTGCTTTTGTCCCTCCTTTTAAGAGATTGAACTCAAAACGCCGCACTACAAAAGGACAGGAACAAAAATTATTCTAGGGAGGGTAGCTTTGTAAGGTACAGGAAAGATTCCAAAGCCTCTAAACCTGTTTTGTGGAACAATTCAGTGACTGCATATTCATTTGTTTGTTTCTTGATCTACATCCAAAACCTGTAAGAGCAGCAAAATACTATGCACTGATGCCCTGAGCTGAAGTTCATCAGGTCATTTGGTAAAAGCAGGGATAGGGAACCTTTCAGCAATTGGCTGATTAAAGAGGTTAATCAGGGCTTTTAGGGATTGTTCTTGCACAGATAAGAACAAAACGGTAATCTCCCCTCATTTATAACTGAAAAGTCATATTCTTGTGAGAAGAAAAGTTGCTATAGCTCACATACCACAAAGTTGTTGTGTAGTAATTTTCCCTACCCTTTTCTATAACTACTGGCAACTTTTAGTCTCTGAAAACTGGTGACTGAAAAGTTTAATGCTGAAAAAATCTAATTGTTGCTGAAGCGTCTCAGTTGATTATAGGATTAAAGGCCCTATAAATGGACTCTCTGGATTCAAAAGATTAAGGTTTAATCTCTGGTATTGCTCCAAGTTGTGTTGAGAAAAATTTGTAAATTGAATCTTGGAGAACTACTACCTCAAAGTGTCAACAGTGAATGAGATCCGGAGCCCCCAAACTGGGAGTTGCAAAAAATTCTAAGCGGCTGGAAGGATGTGAAATGTTTTAAAAAATATTTAGCACTTTTAAATCCAGGACAGAGTGCTTTTTTGGAAGAAGAAACTAATATGTTAGGATGATGAATAGGAAAGATGGCCTGCTGAGTGAATGAAGCTGAGCAAGTGGGAAAGCGGGAAGAATACATATTTGTTTTATTTTTGCTATTTTTAGGGTCAGTTACATCTTCATTGAGATTTTGCTAGGAAAAATATTTATGCTT
This sequence comes from Pantherophis guttatus, assembly GCF_059756535.1. Taxonomy (NCBI): domain Eukaryota; kingdom Metazoa; phylum Chordata; class Lepidosauria; order Squamata; family Colubridae; genus Pantherophis; species Pantherophis guttatus. Next base: position 176,728,339 of record NC_142065.1, read on the forward strand.
GTTGTTAAACATAAAGTCTACATTTATTTTTCGTGTTACTTTTTAATTATTAAGAGGCTGGGTTAAATAAGAGTTGGAAGGGTTTAAAAAACATTTGGGAGGCTAGATTAGATGGACCAATTCCCCTTTCCACATTGGTTTTTAGTTTGATAGTAAGAATGTTCTGTGTGCTCAGAGCAAGACAAGGTTACTTCAAAAGTTCTTTTGCCTTCAAAGCACTTCCTGGATTAACTTCATAACCACATTGCTTTATGTGGTTAGTTCAGATTCTTGTTATGAGAGAAAAAGACAAAAACCAATAATCTTAAATATGATCCATTTCACACTTTTTCAGTGTTAAATTGGATTTTTTTCTCTCCAAAGAATAAATAAATCTAACTACACTTCATTTTTACAGCATTTGTCCATCTACTACTAGCTGATAAAATTCTTTCCCTGATAAAATTCTTTCCCTATCACTTAGTTTATATAAAATTTGCTTTATTTTGATACTCCAATCAGTATTAAATTTCTTGCATAAATGTTGAAACAATCATTAATTATATTATGTGTGATTTCACTTACATTATTTAGCACAGGATGACTAACTTGCAAGCATTCACAGAGAACACCTGGCAGGATAAATGTTAACACCTAAGTAAAGTAGCATCTCTTTTCTACTGAAAAAAAACCTTATAAGTTCTATGAAACTTTTTAATGGAAATGTATAATAATTGCTTTATATAGGCCCTAACAAAATATATGAGCCCTACAAAAAGTAAACAATCATTAAGATAAATACTCTTTTTTTCCAGGTATTGGGTTTTTAAATTAGATTTTTAGTCCACCTTTATTATTTATAAGTAACTCAAGGCAGTGAACATACCTAATAACCTTTCCTCCTCCTATTTTCTTGGAACAACCACCTGTAAGGTGAGTTGATCTGAGAGACGGAGTGGCCCAAGTCACTCAGCTGGCTTTTATGCCTTAAAATGAGTTAGAATTCTCTTATAGAACAGATGCTAACCCTCATTTTTAATTCTTAGTCCAATCATGTCTTTAAGGTAATCTCATCTTATGCTAGAAACTAGATGAAGAAAGACTGTTTTAATATTATATTTGGATATTAATTGATGGCTAATATATGCTATATTTCTTATGGCCAGGGGTGAAATCTAAAATTTGTTACTACCCGTTCTGTGGACGTGGCTTGGTGGGGGGAGGGGGTAATGTGACTGGGTGGGCGTGGCCAACTTTTTTTTTTTAACTTTTAAAAGCATTTTTTCTACAACCTCTGTGGCCGAAGAGGTTGCAGGAAAAAATGCTTTCAGGAGCCTCTGACGATCAGGTGACTCAGTTGGGATCGCCAGAGGCTTTTAAACCTCGGCCGAAGAGGTTGTAGAAAAAATGCTTTTAAAAGCCTCTGATGATCCCAGCTGAGCCGCACGATCATCAGAGGTTTTTTTTTTACTTTTAAAAGCATTTTTTCAGCTGACGAGGTTCTAGAAAAAATGGTTTTAAAAGTTAAAAAAAAGCCTCTGATGATCGCGCGGCTCAGCTGGGCATTGGGGTGGGGCGGGGCGCAAGGATTTTTGCTATTGGTTCTCTGAACCACCTGCCACCATCGCTACCGGATTGGGCGATCCGGTCCGAACTGGGAGCATTTCAACCCTGCTTATGGCATAATTAAAGACTGAAGTGAGAATGGTCTCTTACCATAGACCAGAAGAAGTGCAACAAATTGCAAGGCTCTAATCGAAGTGTCTAATAAGCAAGATCAAATGAGCTATTAGGGACAGGAAAAATAAACTAAAAAATCCTTCATCATAAATATATCAATGAGTCAAGTTGTATCCATTCTAGTAGTCTTAAAGATTAAAATGTGAACACGAGGTAATTTTGACTTCTTTTTAGGGTTAGCATCTGTTCTGGAAGACTGGAAAATAGCCAATTTCTAAAAAATTGTTCTGAAAGGGTTAATAATCATTCCATATCAAAAGATAGGAAGTATTAAAGAGAAAATATTTCTCTTTTTCACCAATTTTCTACATATTATCTATGATGAGACCTAAGGGTATATATATTTTCAAAGGGGTGCTTTATTTCAACAAAGGTTTTGAAAGAAGCAGTTTTGTAAAGTGCTGTGTCACTTCACTTTTAACTGAGAGAGCAGTTGCAAGGCTTTGCTCATCAAAACTGGATTCTGCATATGTTCAGTAAATGAAGAAAAACCACTTCCTTTTAAGTGAAGTAGCTGATGGGGTGGTGGGGGTAGAGGTTTGACTCTACCTCAAACCTCAGACATTTGCAGAAGAACAGCAGCTTGCCCCATCAGGTGCTTGTGGTGCTTGCAAAAGAGAGATACAGTTCAGTTGGCTTCTTGCAATCCACTATTTTAGTGGCAATAAAGTAGTTATTGAAGCATATGCACATGTCTCTCCAAACATGTAGTACTTAGTAGAATACATGAGATGCTCATAGTCCAATTGGCTTTCTTTTCAAAGCTGCTTTTAGGATTTAGGGTGCATTTTGTATGAAAATATGTTTCAAATAAAAAGTGAAAACATCAGGTATCTTCAATTCCTCATTCTATTGTTAAATTTGCTCAGTAGTTTTACTCATTTATGCATTTAACTCTCAAAAGAATACTTTCTGTTGGGTTGGGTCCAGAGTCTGATGGAGCAGAACTCCACAATCTGGGAGCTCCGAAGTATGAAAAGGGGAAGGGAGACAATTTTCACCCGCTCTTATTCCCTTCTAAATCTCTTTGCATCTCTGAAAATCTGCTTGGGAGGATTGGGGAATCCTTTAGAATGGTTTCTTAGTGTGCATGGAATAAAGAAAATTGACATTAATCATTTCTTCTTTCAAACACATTTTGATATAGCACAATAGACAGAACTTATTTATTTACCTGTACTTAAATAGAATTAATTATTTTCACCAATTACTACAAAATAAGTTAATCATTTTTATAGTTTTCTTGATTCTGTATTTTGTAACAAAGTATATGTGATGGCTGGATTCTTTATATTTTACTTTTAACCAGTAATTTTCATGACTAAAATCTTCAACCACTGTGTATTGATTTGGTATTTTTAATCATGGCTAATGTTCAGATTTTCAGTCTTAAACGTCATAAAACAAATGCAAATAAGTATACATGTTTTGAATAATTATGATTTGGAAATAATTGGAGAAGTATTGGTTACAATGATATTTTAATTGTTCTTGTACTTTCTTATACATAAGCACATAGCCTCCTTGGTACATGGAACACAAAGAAAAAGGGCAGAAATGTTTATTTATTTAAACCATTATATGCTGCTTATAGTTACAACTCTGAACTTCTTATACTAAGAAAATGAAATATTCATAAAATTCTCACAAAAGCCATAATAGTAAAAATAATTTAATGCTGTTAATAAATATTATGAGGATAACCTCATAAAAATTAAAAAGTATGTACATGTATATTTCTGAGTTCTTGCTTTAGCTACAGTATGTGTATAATTGTCCTTCCACAATGTGCCAAAGGTAAGCAATGCCATATGTTCTCCTTAACATCTCCTGCTGTAGAACTCACTTTTCTTACCAGTTATACTACTTTATCATACTGAGTTACCTGATGGTTCATTATTCTAATTCCAGTAAACTTCCTGCTCTATTTTTTTAAAAATTCACAACAAGTCCTTGCTTTTGCAAAAAGTTTGTTTCTCTATCATAGGTACTAACATATTGTATATTCATTGGGTGGATTGCTTTAATAAACTGGTAAAATTTTCATTAGTCATAATACTAACATGTATATTATTACCTAGAAAAGGTGAGGTCATGGAGCATTCTTCCATCACTGTGTGTTGATTTGGTATTTTTAATTATGGCTAAACTGATGCTATTATCAATGGTTTCTACTGGTTCTGTTTTGTGTTTTGTATTTTGTAGCTGGAGTTGCATTGGATTATATTATTCTCTTGTAGGTTCGCACCTGTGCATGATCTCTGGTGAGAGCAGGATGGTGGCCACCTTCCTGGCTTTTCTTGACCTCTCAGCAACCATTGATACCATTGACCATGGTTTTCTTTTGGGCCAATTGCCCAAAGTGTTTAGGAGTGAATCCTCCTCCTCCATAAATGTCTGCTGTTCAATGAAAGTTCTACATGTTACAAAAAGATCAATAAACATGTTTTTTAATATATGAAGAATCTTTCCATTTGAATATATTTTATTGCTGCATTTTAACCATGTTCATTATCACTGTGCTTTGTTTATCCTTTCTTTAGCCTATTTAAAAGGCACAAAGTGGCATATTATACAAAAGTAACATTCATTATTTATCATTATTTAAAAGTTTGCAATTATTCCTATTGACACCATAGAGTGGAACATTTCAAAAGATCAAATTTAATGAATAATAATGTATTGTAAATAAGTAGACTTTATTTGGGGATTTTTAATTTGGTTTTAATATTAATATTAATTTTTACTTATTGTCGGGTTTTTCTATTGTTGTGAGCCGCCCCAAGTCCTACGGGAGAAGGGCGGCATATAAATCTTGACAAAATAAAATAAAATAAAATAAAATAAATAAATAAATAAATAAATAAATTAGTAATCTGCCATCCATTTGACTATACACAGTGCCCATATTGATACAAATGACTATATAAATTCATTTGTGTAGGCATTTCTGCCATTTTTAGGGATTCTAAACATTTTAAGTATACAAGCAACAGCAAAAAAAGTGTAAATCTACACTTTTAAGATATATGTTATACATATATCCATGTAAGAAATAAACTTCCTGAGTTGCACAAAAATTTAAGCATGGAACTTTAAATATCTTCCATTACTTTTATTTTCATTCCTCCTGTCTGTTTTCTCTCAGACAGTTGGACTTACCGCTATTCCTTTTTTCTTTTGGTTGTAATTGAAGTAGCTGGAGGTTAATTATTTCTCCAGCAACTGACAGTCTTGACTAAGAGGCAAGTGCTCATATGCCTTAAGTGCATAGAATTCCTCCCCCACACATCATATTAGGACCAATGAATCTGTTCTTTCTCCTCTGCCCAGGACCTAACATCTCTCTGTCTGTGGTTTCCGCCAAGTACACATGCAACATATGGTAAGTGAGAAAATGTGACAATTGCCTGTAAGAAAGAAAACAGAGATGATCTTGACTTAAGCTGTTCACAGCAATAAGGAGGTGGTTCTAAGCATAGATATAAGCTGGTGCCCTATAGTTTTTCACATTTTTCAATTTTTCCTGCTGTATTTTACCAGCATTCAAAATTATGGCATGTATTTTTTTTTTAATATGAGGATTTTTAACAGACTGGCATCCAAGATGGGATGTCCAATTTCTTTTCCTCTGAAGTTTGTTCTTTAAAGTAGCTAATGAGAAGATCCTACCATTCTCCATGCTTCCTGGGGAAGCATGGATAATAATACTTCAAATTTGTTTTCCAAGCCTCCTCCCTCCCCCCTTTAGATCTGCTGTAGAAGATGATCCCTTGGTCTCTGTCATTGGCATTTTCTTCACAACAAAAGTGTAGCCCAAATGCATTAGGTGTGATATGTAATTTGGATTACCTCTTAAGGAATAAACTAGACTGACTATTCATATGATTTGTCCCAAATGATGCTTACCTAGAAATATGATTCAGAATTTTCATTTTTAATTTATAGGGAAAGCAGTATAGTTTTATAATTATATACAATAACTAGGTTATTAAAAATAGGTATACAAAGTTTATAGGTATAGTTTCTTGCTAATCTTAAAGTAAAACTAGAAGTCTGATCAGTTTTCCCATTTTTCCTCCAACTATAAATGCAGGCTTAGAGAACGTTATTAGAGCTGGGCTGCAAAAATTCAGAACAGCAAACTCTCTTTGCTGCCCTCAGATTGTCATTGGATTTTTGTGGCTCACATTTGGTAGTCCTAAATTTAGGGAAGGTGAATGAGAAAAGCACCTGCAGAAAGCCAGGAGAGTTGACAGGTAACTAAATCTGTTGGCTTAGCTACCTGTTAAACCATATCTCTTTCCCAGCTCCATCTCAGGTTATTGAGAGCAATTGGTGAATGTTTTCCTACCAGCTAGTATTATTTATTTATTTATTTATTTATTTATTTATTTATTTATTTATTTATTTATTTATTTACATTTCTATGCCACCCAACTACCAAGGGACTCTGGGTGGCTTACAACAAAGAATAAAACAATGTGAACAATCCCATAAAAAATGTTAAAAAGAAAAACATTAAAACATTAAAAACTTTAAAAACGTTAAAACACATGCACACCCTAGTATTGGGGTGTCAAACTCACAGCTCACGGGCCTGATAAATCATGCGCTGGCCATCCCCACCCCCACCCCCAGTTTAGTGAAGGGGAAAAAAGTCACGCTACATCAGGTGATATGAGTTTGACACACCTGAGCTAGTGACATTACTATCTATGTGGTTGCTAAGAGTCAACAGTCAGCAATCAATCAATCAATCAATCAATCAATCAATCAATCAATCAAGTTTTCTAAGAAGAGAGGAAAAGACAATTAGGGAAGTCCACCAATCCATATTCTTAACATGCTTTATACTTATAAATAAGAATAGTTCCATCAGTCAGGACTGTACTTCTGGCAAAATAGGGATCACCAGTGGGACAACAAAATTTTGGGAGTTCTGCAATTCAAAGATTAATAAATGGCACTTAATTTGGTCATGAGGACCTTCTCCAATGTTGTTCAGTGTTCTTCAAATTAAACCATAGTTGTTTAGAGACAACTAAATCACATACTTAATTTTTTACATAGATATGGCAACATATTGCTTCCTTAGTTTTCCAGTCTTGCCTATTACAGATTCTTCATTTCACTATATGTCCCCTGATTTTGTAGTCTTCTCACACAAACATTTAATCAAGCCCACCAAACAAGCTGAGTCATCATTATGTTATTGGGATGTATATCTTAGAGAAGATTTCACACTGTTTACACTGCTACAGATCTTCAGAATCAGACAGAGCACATTGTTTCTTTCAGCTTCAGGTTGCTTAGGCTTCCAGAAGAAGCAAGTTCTCTGTGAGTTTTACTCCAGGTCAAAGGGTTGCAGCCTTCGTCATTTTCAGGATGATCCCCATTAAATGTTTATAGGAATGCCGGCCTATATACTATATAGGCCGGCATTCTTATATAGGTCTTGGTTGATGACAAACTGGCAGGATATGGGGTGAAGGAGTGGCTGTGGATATATCGTGCACAGTAAATTATGGAGCAAGCCATAGCGGAGGGATGAGGCAGTGAAGGAGCTCTCCAATAGATTCCTTCAGATAAAAGACCCCAACTACCTTTCTTTCCTATAATGGCCCCTGAGGCTAATGTCTTAAAGAGGAAACAAAAGAATTGTTTTACATCACATAAGCAGGCCAGAGACACAGTGGGTGGAAGAGGCACTGGAGTAAGGCAGGCACGCCAGAACTGCTGAGTGCAAAGGGGAGGCGAGGGTCTGGGGGAGGGTGCCGCTGTGAATAACTTCTGTTTTGCTGTGTGGCCTCTGCTATCAAACCTTTAACACCTTCTTTGCCATTTGGGAGAATAGAGATAGCGTGCCTGTTTCAGGCAAGGAATAGCAGTGGCAGATTCAAATCTGGTCTTACAATTTTATCTATCCATACAAAACCAATTTTCTCTATTATTCCAATATTATGCAGATGTAAATGTAAGAAACATTGAACACTTCAATATTCATAGATTTGATAATGGTGATTTTTATTAAGAGCTCTGTAGAAAGGAGGTACACCAATAAAACAGTATGTAATGGACTACTTCATATGGCTTCATCCGTGCAACTTCATCTCCTGCTCTGGGTTTGAGAGGAGAATAGACAGGTATGAAGACAGTGCAAAAGAGCAAAAGACTCTAGCAATCCATTCTATACCTACAAACAAAGGGAACATTTCTGTCTCTTTTAAATTATCTCGTTCAATGTTCCTAAATTGACGGCTTTAAAAAATGGACTATATATTTACTTCCTTGGGCAGTACTTTCCATCTGTTTTTGATTAATGCAAGATTGAAATGTCAGTGACAGCTGTTCACACTGAACTGCATTTTTAAGGGAGGAAGTTCTATTCCTTTAGAAAGCATAATATGAATGACTGTATTGTATCAGCTTTAATACCCACCCAGTACACTATTTCATTCATGGCTGATGAATTCTGAGCCTGAGAGGGCTTCTGTGATTTTTAAAAATTTTCCCTAAAGGCAAATCCTCAAAGGTACTGTTTTTCTCCTTTAGCAAGACAGAAAATAGCAGAGAGAAAATTCTCTTCTGTGTGATTTTTTTTAAAAAAAGTGTGAGGTCTTTCCCATGTTCTAATATTGGCTATAAACTTTTCATTTTTCTAAGGGCTCAGTACACAGTTGCACAAATTAGGCCCAGAGCTGTTTAGGACCTCCAAAAGCCTTAGATGTGGCCCCAAGGATTCCAGATTGATTAAATAGAGCAGGGATGTCAAACTCCTGGTGTCACATCATCACATGGCGTATCGTGACTTTTTTCCCCTTCGCTAACCAGGGTGTGGGTGTGGCCAGTGCGTGATGCATTTGGCCTGTGGGCCGTGAGTTTGACACTCCTGAAATAGAGAATGATAAAAATATTAAATACATGGATGAAGAATAACCACGTTACTCTTTAAATTAGATTTAAATGTAAATGAAATTAAAGTTAGGTCAGCCAATATAGGGGTGTTATTGTTGGATGGTTTATCCGTTCAATCAGTACTTTTCAAATTTCTCAAAACAATTATATTAGCAATCATTCATGCTCAGTATAACCAAAGTTTCTAAGAAGAGTCAAGTCCTATGTTTTGGAACATAACTGACACTCATATTAAGAAATTTCCCTGTAAATCTACTTAAATATTTATTTTTAAATATTGTACCAAAATTGGACTTATTGAGCAGGAATCTCAATGAATCTAGGAGGAACTCCAGATTGTAAACCAGGTCTCTCTGGGGCAGTGAAACCCTATCAAACACTAAAAATGGCATAATTTTAGAACTAGTAGGCCCCCAAATCCAGAGCCAATCAGTCTTGCCTGGGTTCAGCTGAAGTCTGTAGTTACCCATCTCACAGCCTCCAGATACTGGAATAAAACATTCACAATATTGCTCAACTTGCCAGGGATATATCATTGGGTATCATCAGTGCACTGAGGGTATCTCACTCCATGGTGACAAATGAGCTCATGCAGATGTTAAAGAGAAGAAAGCACCAAATCCTGTGGCATCCCGCATAATAGAGGCCAAGGGTTAGACCTCTCCTCCCCAATCATCACTGACTGGAATCAACTCTGAAGGAGGTAGGTGTACCAGCACAACTGTGCCACCCACCCTCAATCTCTGAGCTAATCCAGAAGATACCATGGGTGAGGATATAAAAAAACACCGACAGGTCAAATAGGGCAAGGATGGATACACAACTCATATTCCGCCCATACCATGGTTCATCCAAAAGCGTGACCAATGATTTTTTCCATCTATACTACAAACATAATGTTGTATTTACTTTAAGAAATGGGGTCCATCAGAGTGGATTTCACATATTTGTGTACATAATAATTATGACTGTACAATAGGCTCCAACTGATGCTTTGGAGCAGATAATAGTATAAACATACCACCTATCTGTAACTTCTTAAAGAAACAGTGTCTTTTTCTGCGGTCAAAATCTGAAATACCATTCAATCCTATAGATAAGCGCTCACAAAGAATCAGTTTTTGATTTCCACCCATGACTAAATTATTAGAGATCTAACACCGTGGCTAAAACTCTCAGATGATCCTGTATCATTTGAAAATAAAAAGATGGCATAGATTGAGCTTACTTATTCAGCAGCCAACTGATGATTAGGTAGTGGTACAGATGCTTAAGAGTATAGTTTATATACAAACTATATGATTTTGTGGGGTATTTTCCTATCCAGCTTTTATTAAAGTTCAACTTTACATTAGATGCAGTTGATAGCTCTATATTGAACTCATTCTCAATGTCACTTCAAAAGCAGCCACAAATGCTGCTGTGATCTCTTAATGTACTTCTGCTATTTTTATTTTATTTTATTTTTTATTGTCCATCTTGTTGTGGGGCTACTCTGGGCAGCTTAAAATGTATTAAGCATCTTAAATGTCTGAGATTCTGGATATCACATATTCCTGAATTTCAAAGCAGAATAATATATTAGAAAGACGATTGAAGTTTTGCCTAGAATTCTCTAACAATACCCATCCAGACACTTTTCTTTTAAAACCAGAGTTCTGAGCTCTAGACTGCATGAATTCAGGCAATACAAATTTTAAAAGGAAAATTCCCCAAATCTTTGCCACCATCCACCAATTGTCTGGATTTTTGCCACTTAGATATGATGACTATACTTAACACTAGCTGATCATTCTGATGCTGTTGGCACCGGTAAAGGGTATGACTGTATGCTGCCAACTGGCATGCTATCTGGCATGGGAGCTAAGTGGGGAAAAAAAACAAGGGGAGCCACAATAATGGGGTCTGTAAAAGACCTATGGAAATAGAAAATAGAATGGGTCATTCTCCCGCCTTTCCCCATTTAAAACCTGAAATATGAAGCCAGTGACATAATTCAAACTACTGTGGAGAGCTTACAACACTCTCCCCCAGGGACTGTATTCTGCTTCTTTGGGTTTTGGTTTATCCTATCTTAACCCTTACTGCACCTCAGTTCTCTCCCTTCGCCATGACTACCCACTCCTGCACTCTTTTAACTATTACTCTCAGGAAGCTGCCTTCATTCTGGTTACAAGAATTGTTGGCAACTGTGGGATTCACCCCACTGAAGTGTGAACTTTATTTCTTCCCTTTGCAACTATTAAAATGCTAATGTTGAAGTTCAGTATGTTTTCTAAAATAGAAAGGGAAAAGGGGAACTTAATCTGCAATCCTTTGCCCACTTGCTCCCAAACGGAATCAGGCTGCAGAACGGTTTATTAAACTCCTAATGTCTCTTAACAGTTAGGGATAATATGGATGGAAAGTCATATATTACTATCCTACAACACTGAGAGCAGGTAGGCACCACCTGATCTGCTCTTCCAATTTTAGCCGTTGAAATGAATGTGCAGTATATAATGCTATAACATTGTTGTTGTTTTTTTCTGTTGAAGGAAACATGAAAGGATACTGACATTTTATATTTCTTGGATTTGAATTTTAATATTTCCCTGAGATTTCCCTCACCATCACTATTGTCATAATGGAATTGAGATAAGGTTCTGCAGCTCTGAGTACAAAGAAAGCTGTTCTGTTTTTGCCACTGGATGCAGCCCAAAAAGGTAGTTTTTTCCTAGCTGTTTAGTTTCCACACTGATTCTCACAGTGTGGTGCCCAACATCACAATAAAGGAGACATTGAAAACCTGTTTTGGATTTACAGGGATGGGATGGCTGAGAAAGGAATGGAATGGTGACTGTGATATTGGCTTGCCTATTTTAAATCTACTGGATGAAAAAGTACTTGATAATAAGAAAAAGGATGTTGTGCCTCAGGCTGCTGAAACCGAGAAAGTACTGTGTGCAAAAGTGATTTTTATTTTCAACATAAGCGTGCTAGTGTGTGAAAGTTATTTTAAGCACATTTCAGAGATTTGAAATTGAAAAGCTTCGGTATAATATGTTAACACACAAATCAAATCCATAAACAGTTGAAGAATACGAGCCCATTTCCCATATTTGAAAGTTTTATTTAATGACCAAATCCAGGAAATATGGATGCTATTTGAATAAATATAACCTGAACAGAAATATTTGTATTTCTAGGCCTGTGCAAATGATAGCCAATGTTTATAGCAGTCCAGGAGAATATTTGATCATCTTTTTCTATATTTGGTAGCCTCTGTCTATCACATGAAACATGCCAACAAGACTGGAAGATTTCAAATGACGCAAGCTGTCTGTTTCAGCAGCAGTTCCTCCGGGGGAATTTGCAACTTGAGAAAGAGTGACTTTTCCCATTATGTTGTTCTTTTCAGGAAAGAAAAAAAAAACTCTGCTTGTACTCAACTATTAAGAGCACACAAACTGATGTACTTTGGTGCTTTATGGTTGAAGATGGCTCCATTGCTAGGAATTCTCAGGTTTGCCTCTTTTTCCTCAGCTGCCATATAATTACAGCATGGCCATAATACTTTTCCACCTGCTTTCTGAAAACATCTAGGGTTTTTGTCATTGTTGTTGTTCCAAGGCTTAACTGACCACCACCATATCTTACATGAGCTTTGATTCCAAGGCCCCAGCGCAAAGCTTTGGTTTTTTGTGTTCCTGGCACTTTGCCTTTGTTCCTTCCCTTGATTCTCTATGCCTGTGATCACCTCATTATTATGTCATCTCTTTCCTTTCCTGACTCGGCAGGAATTGGCAATAACTTTAGTCTCCATCTGGTGCTACAGAAGGTGTCTATGTCAAATGCTATCCTCCCCCAGGTAGTTTTCCCCTCTCTTGCTGATATCTTGTATCTTTCATACCTTCTAAAATATTCCTTCCCTCCCTCCCTCCCTCCCTCCCTCCTTCCTTCCTTCCTTCCTTCCTTCCTTCCTTCCTTCCTTCCTTCCTTCCTTCCTTTCCTTTCCTTTCCTTTCCTTTCCTTTCCTTTCCTTTCCTTTCCCTCCCTTCCTTCCTTCCTTCCTTCCTTCCTTCCTTCCTTCCTTCCTTCCTTCCTTCCTTGTTTCTTCATGGGATAAAGAAAATGAGAATAATGTAGAACTCTGTGTCATTTGCCTTTTATGAGCACGCCAAAGCCTATTACCCTTTGGCCTCTTCTTCTTTTATTAACTCAAGTGCAGCTGGCAGCAATACGTCTAGAAAATCTCTGCTTGCTAAAAACGCCTTTTGTCCACAAGTTAATTTTCTCAGTTCAGACCCATTTGTTATACAGAGGCCTGTAGTTTTTCTTTCTTGCCATTTTTGTCTATAATCTTGGATCTTCTCTGACTGAATTTACCACATTGAGAGGAAGGAAACATAATTGGATGAATAAGGACATGCATCTTAAAACAACTTGTGCTTGAGAAGACCAGAGTGTTTGGGATAGTAGACGGAGGTTTCCTGTTTCAGCAAGAGGAAAGGAGTGTCTGCCATTTGTCACAGATGGGGAAGCATCCGGTTTCCTTCATGAATTCTGCTCACAGCAACTCCCGCTCCGGAAGATGTGAGCGCAAGCAATTTTGCACATGTAGCTTGGGACCCTTATCTCACAAAATGTTGAGCTTCACAACCTTGGAATCCTGAAAATGCTGAAGACCAGAACAGATACCTCAGATTTGTCAGCCCCCATGAAACTATTTAAATTGCGAAGCAGAGCAATTACATGAATTGACCCTTTCCTGTTTCCACATTTTTTTTATTGCCCTGGAGGTTGACTTATTTTCCTCTTGTTTTGAATAAACAAGGTCACACTCTGGAGAATTTCCCAGCTTCTCAGGCAGTCCTTCTGGCCATTTAACCCGTTGTGTTTGCTCTAATTGCAGAAATACCCTTCCTTTGCCCTTAGACATGAATTCCAAGAGCAAGAAAGTGTGTTGCACTGCCTGCCCAATTGCATCGTGATCAATTAAAGCTGCAAGTGGCAGAAAAAATGTGAGACAAGTCTTCATTTTGCATGTTTTTTTCTTTTTACTGACGTTAAAGCTATTGAATGGTTTCTTGCTTAGCCAATATGACTTGTATAGTTTGGCTTTGCATATTGTGTGAACAGCATATTTTGTAAACCTAGCCAACCCTAATCCTAATCCTAACAAGTCACGGTTAAATAAACTCTGTCAATATGTAATACAGAAAAAGAAAGCACCAATAGACAACCTTGTGGCTTCCCTTGGTTCAGCCAGTTTCCTGTGGGACTATTTCCTTCAGCCTGGTCCCTGACCTCTTCACTCACCCTGCAGCTCTCTTTTGGCAGCAGAGGAAAACAGAATTGGCTTCTGCATAATTTTTTTTTTTTAAAATGGATTGGCCGACTGGTCACCAGGAGTGTGTGAAGTACTGACACGAGTAGCCAATTCCTGGTTTGAGCCATGTAATTGAAAGGATTTGGCTTTTGGACTTCTATAGCCTGCTGCTAGGAATTTTCTTTCCCATGGCCCCTGTTCCCAGAGTAGCTCCTTATTTGCTTTCCACGTCATGTCCTTAGGGCAGTTTAAAGCTTTCCCCCTGATTCCTGTAGCAAAACCTCTTTCTCAAGTGCCAGCTCTTCAACATCACTTATCCAGCAGTTGTATCTCAAGTACACAAATCCTGACAACCACTAGCCAGGAGATATAATACATAATATATAATTCCATGTGCTTCCAGTGTAAACAACCCCACTTGTCTTGAACAATCAGACTGTTCAGTTTTTTCCTTATGCTCGGGCTTGTTCTGTATGACACACATTGCATGCTATGGCTGTGTCACGTTCACTGGAAAATAGTGCAGGTTGGAAGCTGCATTACTGTCATTTCCCTGCTGCTTTATTCCACCACCTGATCTCTAGATTTCCCTTTTCTTTCATTCTTTTTCCTTTGTTTTATTGCTTTAAACAGATCAGAGAGGTGGCTTGAATTTGAAAACTGTCTGGCATTTCTCCTTTGCAGAAAGAAGGACTATGCTTCCAATACAACAGTGATTTCCTTTCTATTTTTTCTTCTTAGTGCTTTCCCACAACTGCAGGGTCTGCTTTTTTTCAGATCGAGCGTTGATCCATCAGTTGTGACAGGAACTGACTGACCAGTTTGTCACCGAAGCCTGACCCTGTGGGCTGAGAGACAGTGGGACTGGCCCAAAGCCACTTAGCCAGCTTTCATGCCTAAAATGAGACCAAAACTCAGACCTCACAGTTCTAGCTGGTGCCTTAACTCCTAGACCAGTGTTTCTCAACCTTGGAAGCTTGAAGATGGGTGGGCTTCAACTCCCAGAATCCCCCTGCCAGCGCTGCTGGCAGGGGGATTCTGGGAGTTGAAGTCCACCCATCTTCAAGCTACCAAGGTTGAGAAACACTGCCCTAGACAAAACTGGCTCTCTTCCAATTCAGCCCTGCTTCTGAGAAGCAAATCTACTCCTTACTCTCCTGGATTTACTTTGGGTGACTCATTCAGTACTTGCCGGATGCCTTTATTGTTTGAAATGTCAGAATGATGGAAAACTATCTGCTTGAGCTCTTATCCCTGGAAACTGCTTTTCCCCTCACAGCTTCCCCACTGGGGAGGTTTGAGGAGCAGTTGGATTTTATTTTGCTATCTCTCTTTCTGCCTTCTACAGAATGGGTGGATGCAGACTGAGAGGATCTTATTGGAAGAAAGGAAGAGGGCCGAGGTCAATGGAATCTGTTCTCTTTAGTTGACTGTGCCCTGTGCTGTCTCTGTGAGACTTTATCTGAATAGTAATTAGCTGGCAGGAAAAGACAAGCAGCTGAACAGATAGGAAGTGGTTACTCTGCAAGATCTGAGGTCTAGTACTAATGCAAAGAAGAACAGAACAAAATGAAAGTTACACCTGCCCCATAGAGACTGCTGAGAACTCGAGAAGGGGAGAAGTTCTGTCATGTAATGACTCAAACAACTGCTCTCCTTTTTCCCCTCTTTAAAAAAAAAAACCACAACCTCCAGCATCCTCTTCTCTTCATATATTATAACATTATACTACGATTATATGAGATTGTGTCATTTTTCAGAGTAAAATAAAGTAAAAAGTGAAATTGGAAATGAAGACATATGTAAATAGAAATTGGGTCTGCTTGAATACCATCTCAGATTGAATTAAAAAAGGAAACAACAAAGGAATGGAAAAGAAGGGAGGAGTAGAGAGGGGAAAGTAGGGGAGTTGGGAGGTGAGAAGAAGTGAAAAGAAGAATGGGAAAAGGAGAGGAAGAAGGAAGAGGAAAGAAGAGCAGGAGAGAGGGTAAGAAGGGGAGGAAGAAGAGGAGAGGGGAAAGAGGAAGGAAAGGAAAGGAGAGGAGGAATGAGGAAAGAAGAAAGAAAAGAGGAGAAAGAAGGGAAGGGAAAAAGGAAAGGTTGTAGTAAAACAAAAGAAGGAAATGGTAAAAGAGCAGACCCGAACAAATAATTAATTAATTACCTAATGGAAGTTAAAGAAGAAGATGAACGGACAATGTATAAGGATGGATAAAAGACTACATTTAAACATGTTGCTGAAAAATAAAAATAAAAAACTTTTTTCAAAAAAAAGAAAGAAAGAAAGAAATTGTGTCATATAAAGGATTACATGTGTTTGCCTCCTCAAAAAAACATTCTATAAAACTCATGGCTAATATATTTCTGCATATGTTTTGCTTATTGTTTTCATAGGCAGTGTCTCAGAGGTAAGAGATATATATAAATACATATAAATATGTACGGAAGCATATTTCTCTCAAACCCAGACTCTGAGGTGGCCACTGCCTAGCATGACCCAATTATTCCTTTCCTTTTTTCTTGAATGCCAGGTTTTTGATGAATAAAAATTATATCTCTCTGCATTGATGCCAAATTTAGACCGCCTAATCCATATCCTCCCAATTCAAATACATAAACACTATGCAAAATTTTACCAATGGGGAAGCACTTTTATGTTCAAGCTTCATCTGCTGGTGTTTTTGTTTTTTTTTAGCTAGCAGCCTTGTGCTAACTCTGAGATGTAATACTGTCTTAGAAGTTTGCTTTTGACATCCCTGTGCTTCTCTATATATTTATATGAAATCTAAATAGCTGCAACTTATATCTATTACTTCTTGTTCTAGTTTCTGTGGCCATGGAAAATAGTTTTTGACCATCTTATTATAGGTATACTGTACAATCATGGCTATCATATCTCTTCTGGTTTTTTATCTTCAAAGTGACCATTATAAGTTTCTTCAGCATTCCTGAATGGATATATTTATTTATTTATTTATTATTTTTAAAATTTTTATACCGCCCCCTCTCCCAAAGGACTCGGGGCGGTATATCTTTAAGTCTCTATATTTTGGCTTTTTTTGAATCCTCTCTGACTCATCAGGATTCTCCTGGAAATATGGTGCTTAGATTCATACATAGTTCTCCAGGTGTTTTTTCACTAGTGCTGAATAAGGAAGAGAGATTACATTACATATGTCTTTGATACCATGTGTCTTCTAATGTAGCCCAGGCCTGTATTTTCCCTGCTAGCAGCTGTCTGAAACTGCTGACTCATGTTCAGCTTGTTGTCAATTACCACATATAAGTCCTTTTAGCTGTCATGTTTCCAAACAATGGAGTTATTTTATATGCAACATTTTCTCCCTTAAAATACCTTGCATTTATCTCTGTTGAAGGACTTTATCCCAGTCTTCCAACTTGTTCAGGTTTGATTACAAACACATTCTGTCATCCCGGATATTGGCCAGATGCAGGTTTTCTAAAAATTCATTTTAATATGGTTTAATTTCTCCAAATATATAAGTTTCTATAAGAATTCTGAGCTGATTCAGGAGTATAGCCACAGGAAATCTACTTTCACTCATTACTATACCTTTATGGTTAAGAGAGATTGAAAGAAAAGAGTTTGCACAATCAAATTATAATCAAATCCTAGCCATTCAATAAATATTTGTCTACAGACCTATGCACTATTGCTTAAAGCAAAATCTTTAAGAGGAAAAAGCACTTAGCAATGCTAATAATAAATCTACTATTATGTTGTACTGGATACCTGATTTACGACAAATAAAACTGTTCTGACATACTTGTTTTGCTGCAAACCTCCCCACCCCCGTGTTTTAATTATCTCTATTTTGGAGAGTTCCAGATACCTTCAATGTGCCAGTTTTGAGGCTTGCAAAAATCTGTAACAAAATTGTGATGATGGAAAAAAATAGTTATGATCCAAACCCAGTGGTGGGATTTAAGAACCGGTTCGGCCAGGGTCAGGTTGGCTGTCGCAGGAGGCATGGCCCAACCTGGCCCTGGGCAAACTGGTTGCTAAATTCCCCCCCACACACACACACCCGCTATCAAAGTGGATCCTGGTTACTGCGCTGCAATGCAGAATCGGGCAATGAAGCGGCTGGCACAAAGGGAGGAGGAGGAGCAGGGAGAAGAAAGAGGAAAAGCATTTTTCTCCTTCCCTCATACCGGCCACTCTGTTGCCCGTTTCTCCATTTCAGCACAGTACCCAGGATCAGGGGTGAAATCCAGCAGGTTCTGACAGGTTCTGGAGAACCGGTAGAGGAAATTTTGAGTAGTTTGGAGCACCGGCAAATCCCACCTCTGGCTGGCCCCAGAGTGGGGTGGAAATGGAGATTTATTTATTTATTTATTTATTTATTTATTTATTTATTTATTTATTTGTTTGATTTATATGCCGCCCTTCTCCGGAGACTCAGGGCGGCTTACAATGCATTAAGCAATAGCCTTCATACTTTTGTATAACTGCTTAGTATGGCTTTTTGCCCCCCCCCCAAGTGGTGTTCTATTTTATACAAAGTCAGCTTATTGCCCCCACAAACCAGGTCCTCATTTTACCTACCTCGAAAGGATGGGAGGCTGAGTCAACCTTGAGCCTGGTGAGAATTGAACTCACAGTAATTGCAGGCAGCTGGCAGCTAAGTGCTACTTTAAGAGCAGTTTTTTTTTTTTAGTCCACTGCGCCACCAAGGCTCTTAGCTCTTGGAGATTTTGCAATATCCTTCCCCCTGGAGTGGGGTGGGAATGGAGATTTTGCAGTATCCTTCCCCTGGAGTGGGGTTGGAATGGAGATTTTGCAGTATCCTTCCCCTGGAGTGGGGTTGGAATGGAGATTTTGCAGTATCCTTCCCCTGCCACGTCCACCAAGCCACGCCCACTGAACTGGTAGTAAAAAAATTTGAATTTCACCACTGCCCAAGATCCACTTTGATAGTGGAGGGGGGGGGATAATTTAACAACCATTTCACTCAAACTTGTGCGAACTGGCTGAATCCCACCATTGTCCAAACCTATTTTCCTCCTTGTGGCACTTGCAGAGGATAATATAAGGTGATGTGGTAGACTTCCCGGCTGATATAAGACATTTTTACTACATTCCTCTTCTGCAAGTTACTTTGCACTTTGTGTAGAGAACACATCTGTTATGGGTGTTTGTGTGTCAGCTGTCAAGTCTGCAGTTATTTGTGTCTTAATTGCAACCAAAGTAGATCCAGAATAAAACTAATGCTTATCGTGCAATAAAACCCCTTTAACTTGCTCATACCATAAATTCTGGAAAACATTTGATATTTGATGGCAGAGGGGAGAAAGGTTTCTGGAAGGTTACTTAACAAAGCAAGGACAGGATTGTTATGAAAACCAGGCAGGAATACAAGTGTATCTGATGCATTTTGCTACCTGGAATATAATAGTATAGAGTAATGTAATTGATAATACCCCTCTTCACAAAAAGTGCTATAGGACAATCAGAAACATGACACTGAGCAGCTAACAATAGTTAAAACAAGATAAATAGAATAGAATAGAATAGAATAGAATAGAATAGAATAGAATAGAATAGAATAGAATAGAATAGAATAGAATTCTTTATTGGCCAAGTGTGATTGGACACACAAGGAATTTGTCTTTGATGCGTATGCTCTCAGTGTACATAAAAAGACAAGATACATTCGTCAAGAATCATAGGTACAGCACTTAATGATAGTCATAGGCAGTGGTGGGATTCGGCCAGTTCGCACCACTTCGGGAGAACCGGTTGTTAACTTTCTGAGCAGTTTGGCATACTGGTTGTTGGAAGAAATAATTAGGGCAGAGAACTGGTTGTTAAATTACTTGAATCCCACCACTGGTCATAGGGTACAAATAAGCAATCAAATCATACTAGGTAACAATCAATATCAATATAAATTGTAAGGATATAAGCAACAAAGTTACAGTCATGCAGTCATAAGTGGGAGGAGATGGGTGATAGGAACGATGAGAAGACTAATAGTAATAGTAATGCAGCCTTAGTGAATAGTTTGACAGTGTTGAGGGAATATTTGTTTAGCAGAGTGATGGCGTTCGGGAAAAAACTGTCCTTGTGTCTAGTTGTCTTGGTGTGCCGTGCTCTATAACGTCGTTTTGAGGGTAGGAGTTGAAACAATTTATATCCAGGATGCGAGGGGTCTATAGACATTTTCACAGCCCTCTTTTTGACTCCTGCAGTATACAGGTCCTCAATGGAAGGCAGGTTGGTAGTAATTATTTTTTCTGCAGTTCTAATCATCATCTGAAACTATTAAATTATAATATAACTATTATTATAAAAACTATATAATAAAATTATGAACAACCTATTTAGCAGCTAAGAAAAAACAGCTAACAATTAGCATAAGCATAATACAGGCTTAACCAGACATCCAGGACCTGAAGCTCCATGCAAAAACCACATCTTCAAGGCCTTATCAAAGGCCAGTAAGTCAGGGCCAGTGAGATCTCCAGGGGAATGATGTTTTAGGCCCCGTGACAAAAAGGCTTTCTTCCTGAGTCTTGCCAGATGACATTCCCTGATAGATGGGATCCTGACCATCCCTTTCCAGCTGGATCTAACAGCCAGGTAGAGTCAACTAGGGAGAAAGATATCCACTAATGTGGTGCCATTCTGTAATTATGTATATAAACATGAAGAATGTTATACAAAAGTTTTAGAAAGACAATAAAATTGTATCCTACAAATAGACTAATATTAGTTCTATTAAATATAGAAAGCAGCCATCTATTGACAGCCATCTCTCCGTTGATTTGCAGACCTAACTAGATGACAACCAGAACAGTTTCTAACCAAATGTGTGCACTCCTGAAAAAAGTTTCAGTTACTTTAATGATTTTTTTAAAAAAAAGTATTTTGAATGAGCTCCCCCAAGTTTTAAAGTACCTCTTTGGAAAAATTTGCATAGCCCTATCATTTAACACCCATTTAATGTCAGTAGTAGGTCAAGGGCTATTGAATACCAAGGACTTTGTCTATAGAATAATAGTCTCTTCCTGCAATTCCAATACTAATATATGCCTTTCCCTACATGAGCCTTGAAAATAATTAGGTGCTCACCTGCTTCTCTTGCCTGCACTGCTGCCAGTCTCTTTCTCCCCGTGCAATTACTATGCAAGTGTGTTTATGCCTTTGTTTCTTCTAATCTCAAATACCTGCTCTTCCTCTAGGAATGCAGCTTACAAATATATTGCTCAGCTGTTGACAATTTTACCTGCTGCCAATTGTTTACAAATGTAATTCATTTTTCTATAACAAGAGGTTGAAGATATCCGTGTTGAGCCCAGATACTTTTCATTTGGTATCTTACTTCATTGATTATTACGGTTTTACACCATTTCAGATCTGAAAAGGAAAAAATAGTCTTTGGAGTATGCTGGGATGCCACTGTAGCTTTCCTTGCCCCTTCTTAAACTAGCAGCATTTTCCCTGGGGTTCTATGCCTGTCCTTTGTGGCTGCCATGTGATATGGTTGGTTTAAGGAACTGCTGACAGGTGTTATTTAGGGCCCCCAAGGGTTCTGAAGTAGGTTTTTGCCTTCTAAACTGAAGTAGTACATATTTACCAATAAATAACATCAAGTAAAAAATATTTGGCTTTCATGATGTATTAAATGTGGAAAAACTTTCCTATAAAATCCTGGTTTCTGATTGCACCAGTTGTGGGTTGCCCTGTTCTGCCCCAGCTACAGACCCCAAAGAACGCAGCACAAACAAAGTCTGTACAAAACTTAATTTATTAAAATAATTCAGTCTTTCTCAAACAAAGGCTGTTAATAAACTTTCTTAACAGCCTAAAGAAACCAAAGATAAAGTAATCACAAACTTACTATGGTTGGCAGAAAGCCCAGAAGCAAGGCTTCTGCACATGCGCAGAATGTGCAGATGCGAAGGAGACTGAACTAAAAGTTGTTCCCTACAAATTGCTTCAGTCGGCGTTCCTCCTTAAATAGGCTAAGGGAGTGACCAATTAGCCCCAAGCCTTACTCTCGAGGAAACCTCCTCCTGAGGACCCATTCCTGCCTTTTGGCAACTCTGCGTGCCCGTGCATCAAGAAGAGGCTCCTCCTCTTCGTCCTCTTCACTTAAAGGAGCTTCTGGAGGTTCTGAAGGCCCTGGATGAGTCCCTGCCTCTGGCACCACATCTTGTCCAGCCTCCTCATTGTCTGACTTGAGTGCCAGCTGCACTGCTGGCACAGCACTACACCAGCCTCCTCGTTGTCAGAATCAGCTACAATCTGCACAGGCTGCTGAAGGGCCACAACATGCTCCCGGTTCGCACCGGTTCTATAGAACCAGTAGTAAAACCGGCGGGAGGCTCCGCCCACCGACCCCATCATCAGAATGCTTCTGCGCATGCGCAAAAACTTCTGCACATGCGCAGAAGAGCGTGCGGCCCCATTGCAAACTGGTAGTAAAGGTAAGTAGAACCCACCCCTGGATTGTACCATGCCTTTTTTATATTTGAACTTCCTTTCCTTTTGAGAATGAAGAGAATGAATTGTGATATTGCTGTCTCCTATCAAGATTGTATTCAAAACATTGTAGAATAAATTTTCTGCAACTTGTCACAAACTACATTTGCCTGACAAGAACACGCCAGCATGAACTGCGATTAAACAAAATGCAGAGCTAGTTATGATCTTTGACCACATATATGACATTAATATACTATATATAATATATATTAAATCTCATGATGAGATTTAAATTTCACATCCATTTGTAGGGAGTAATATTCATATTAAGTTTAAAACGAAAATTTGAAGTAGTGGTCAAGGCATCAGACTAGAAATGTGGAGAAGGTGAGTTTTAATCCTGCCTTAAGCACAAAGTCAGCTGGATAACCTTGGACCAGTCAATCACTTTCAGCCCAAGGAGCAAGAAATGACAAACCACTTCTGAAAATGTTACCAAGGAAACTGCAATGACTTATCCAAGCAGTCACCAAGAATCAAACTGACATAAAAATGCTTAGGTGTCCATGTGTGTGTGTGTGTGTGTGTGTGTGCGTACCCACCCACAAGTTTTAACAGCATTATTGCTTAATTGTTGACTTAATTAGTTCTGTCCAAATAACACCTCATATTAAAAATGGTTGTGAGTGGAGTTTATGCTATTGTATTTTCCATACCAAAGATGCAGCACAAATTCTGAATTAATAAATCCCAGATTGCTGCCAATTTTCCTTGGTAGACTTGCTATGAATTCTACATGCTTAGCAAAATATTTCTATGGATTAAAGATAATAAGATATATTTGAAAATGTCTATGATATATGAATATATGATATATATATGTCTATGATATATATATATATATATATATGATATATATATGAAGACAAGTATGCCTACCTCTGAGGGGTAGTTCAACCTTCTGCCCTGTCACTAATTGGTCTCAAAAAGAGCTGGGATATTCAAAACTGAGAGGTCTTAGGTGGTCTCTGAGCTTGATTGTTTTCTTGCAGATGTTTCATTACCCAAAGTAACATCATCAGTGATGATAAGCTACAAATATTTTCCTTCATTGATATTCAACATTCTTCAGATTTTCTGCCCATTGGAAAGGATTATGAGGCACATTCATTACAGTCGATTGAGTTTCCATTTAGATGAGGTGAAAGCCAAGCTAAGCCCATTAGATCTAAATGTTGTCATGTGTACAGAATAAAAGTATTTTCTAAAATCTATAATCAGTTTCCATTGCAGTAGTTTCCCTGAACATGCACTGAATGAGAGTTATTTCATGTTTCTTGTCCACTATGCTTAACTAGCACTCTTCCCATCGGTGAAATTCCTGATAGGTTTCTCAGAACTTAATTGAAAACATAATTTTAATTAAAATGAATGAAATAAAGGAAACTTTGAATGCATTAAAAAGTTTATTAGGGGATCAAGAAAATACTTCACCTATGGGCTAATAGGGCAGAAGATAAGCAAATAAGAAATATTTCGGCTGTCTGGTTCTCCTCTCATTTGGCAAAATCAACTTGGTGGAAAAAGCTGTATTCCTGTATGTATTCCTTTTCTATTGCATGCTTGTTCATACAGAAGATGTTGGAACCAACTTAAAAATGGAGGGAGGAGAGTACAGAACTTCAAGAAGGCCAATCCACCACTACTAGTCAAAGTGCCTTCTATGCAAAGGACTGGTGTAATACTGGATTCAATTGCTAAATGTTGTCATTTAGAATTTGTGATCACGGCATCTTTTTCTATCACAATTTTAGTTTCGAAGTAAATGCTGTTTCAGGACTGATATTTTATCACTGCTTTAAGCTTCAATGGATGATATGTGCTCTGGAAATTTTCACGGCCTCCTATTTTATACGATAGCTGCTTCTTTCACTCCCATCCGATTCATATTGTAGCAAAAATTCTCAAATTGATTACATTTTTATTAATGTTCACCAACAACCTCTCTAAACAGTTATATAAAGATGTTAAATGGAATGGAGACAACATGGAATCTTGATGCACTATATAAATCAAAAGACACAGTGAAAAAATACTGCATTAACGATCTTTTGAGAATCATTCCTTAGAAAAGGTTAGGCCTATGACGTCGTGTACAAAGTATTCTTGGGCTAGCATTCCCAAAACTCATGATGTAGGTTAATGGCAATGTTGCTGAAAAATCTTGGAGAGACCCAGTGAAATCAAGTCCTTTCATAATTTAACCATAAAGAAACCAGATGCCTATGAGCTGAAATCAGCTTTTTCTAACCCTCCATTCCTCCAAATGTTTTTGCACTCCCAATTTAACACTCTGTCTTGGAATTCTGGAGTTAAAATTCTAAGGTGTTTAGAATGCATCAGATTGGGAAAACCGTCAACATAAGGCTTCCAAAATTTTCTAGAATTAATAGGACACCACATACTCCAACATGATAAACTTCTTTAAAAGAGTAAAGTCCATCAATCTCCTTTAGAGTAAAAGGATAACATATAGTTGAGCTGCTCTCTGTTCTTTCAACCTTTCTTCCACCCTGCATTTTGTAAATCTTGTTTCAGGTTTTCCAGTGCATCTCAATCCAGCTTGTTCCAAAATGGGAGAATGTTCATGTGCTTTTCAAGTTGTATAAAATGGAAATGATAGATAAGTCTTGAGCCCAGGTGAAATTGAAGGCAGTAGGAAAACAAAACAATATGAATAGACCCTCATGCGAACTGTTTGTGGGGAATAAAAGATGCTGACATAGTACTTCTTACAACCAAGTCAGGCAAACTATACCTGATTTAAAGAGCAGCTTTGACTCTAATTGCTCTTCAGAAGTATCCTATGTTGACTTCTACTGTAGCAACCAGTGCAGACTTTCTGCCTATTACTGATACTGGGTTCGAAGCATCCATTATCTTGGTGCCTGGCTTCTGTGACAAATTCTCAGTGATCTGCCTCCTTTAAGACAAGAGTGCATTACTTCCACCAGCTCCCCTCCTTTCTGTGACTCTCAGTACAACACAATATCCAAACACAGCTGTCAGTCAGGCTCCTTGGGGAGCAGTCTGTATGTTTACATGAATGATCATATGGTAACCTTGTCCAGCTCATGGGCAAGTCACACGTTACCTCATCTGCAGTCAAATTATCTCATCCATGTGAAATATAGCAAGTTCAAGACAGGATGTGAAGCACACAACTCTCCCTGGTATGGCTTCCTCATTAAGAGACAGAAGTCCTACCCACCATTAAACCACTCAGGAAGTAAACCTGAGATCTGATCATCTTATAATTATCCCTACTCATGGGGCTAATCATAAGTCAATGGGGTTTATTTAATGACAGGCTAGGAAGTATGTCCTATGTCCCTGTGAAGGTCTGATCCCAGTGGAGTTACATTTACCCTTTGCAAGTCACATGGCAAAGCCCACAAGAGACATCATTTACCCCTCTTTAAGCAAATACAAGGGGAAAAAAAATAAAATACAACCAGGCTATGTGTGATATGGCAGAGGTTGCAATGGAGCTCTTCCAGTTTATTTGGAACTTGATCTTATGTGCTGAATTTCCATGTTTCTTTCATGTTTCCTTCCTTTAAAAATATTGCATGTGAGGTGAGGGAATATAAAGCAATTATCTTTGCCATAGGCTGCTGGGTTTAGCTGCCTCCATCAAGTTATTCACAGTGTAAAGGACAAGCTGACCTACAGAGGTCTCTTCCTTCCAATCAGCATCTATAATGTAAAAAGAAGATCACCTTTATTTACACATATGTCCCAGTAAGCTTTCAGCTTCCTAAGTGGATATTTGTTCCACTTAGTTCCCTACATGCTATAATATTTGCAATTTCTGATCTGTTTATTTTAAAGTCATTTAAAAAAAAAAAAGCACACTGGAAAGTGGGACAAGCCTGCTTTCTTTGCCAGTAAACACCTTGAAAAAAACACCATCTATTTGTTTCAGGCTATTTATCATTTCTGATGTGAACAAACAGCTTTCTTTATCTGTCATGATGCAATATTGTAAATAGCAGATTAAAACGATCCTTTCTCTCCACCTCTTTGTTTTTCCAAGCTTGATATCTGAAACTGTTTCTGAATGGCTCATAATACAGTCTATCTAATGCACATCTGGAGAAACATCCTAGAGAACAGGTCTCGGGATCCCAGGAGCACTAGTCAGACTGGGAATGGAGACCAGTATCCATGGTGAGCCTCCCTATCTCACGGTGCCAGGTGTCTATACATGTAATTTCTTGGAAAAGCTGTCCTTAGGGAAGAAAATCCAGGGGAGCAGTAATTAGGGGCTACCTTACATAGCACTATTACTTTACACTGCTCCTGAAATCTGGAGATGTGAAAGGTAGTAGAGGAAGTGCCTAGATGAGGTTTCATGTTTCCAAAAGGCACGGAGCTGAAAGAAATACAAAAGTATTTTAAAAACTTGGGAACCAGACGTGCTCGCTTTGTCTTGAAATAGGATCCATTTACCAATCAGTAGATATTTAGGCTGAGAGGAAATATTTCTGACAACTTCTCTGCCAGTCCCAATGATGGAAAGAGATACTTTCTCCGAGCTGCTAATTAGAGACTAATTAATAAAACAGGCCTTTTTCTGCTAGGTTCAGGGCACAAAATTTCCCATTTGTTTAAAATACAGTAGGGCAGGTTGTCCATTAGCCCTTTGATTTAATGCTTTTGGTTGCAGATCAGTTCAACTCCCTACAATCTTGTTAAATGACAACCAACAGAGAGTTTGACAGATAGGAGACCTGGTAGCTAAAGAACAGCTTTTGTCCCACCCCATGCTTTTTTAATCATCTTTCTGAGCCCAGGCAGTTGGGTGATCTGCTGCTGCATTAAAAAGCTAATACTATACTAAGTTGCATTAAAGAGGGATAGAATCAAGATCACACGAAGTAATAGTACCACTTTATAAAGGACAACTAAAACCATACTTAGAATACTGCATCCAGTTTTGATCATCCCAATACAAAAAAAGATGTTCAGGTTCTGGAAAGGGTTTGGAGAAGAGCAACAAAGATGATTAGGAGCCTAGAAGCTATAACATACGAAGAACAATAGCAGGAACTGGATATACCTAGTCTAGTGAAAATAAGGACCAGGGGTGACATGATAGCATGAAGGGATGCCACAAGAAAGAGGGGGGTCAAACTTATTTACCAAAGTACCTGAAGACAAGACAAGAAACAATGGGTGGAAACCAATCAAGGAAAGAAACAACCTAGAACTAAGTGGGAAATTCCTAACAGTGAGAACAATTGACCAGTGGAACAAATTGCCTTTAGAAGTTGTGGTGCCACATCACTGGAGGCTTTTAAGAAGAAATTGGACAGCCATTTGTCAGAAATAGTATAGGTTTCTTGCATGAGCAGGAGATTGAACTAGATCACCTCCAAAGTCCCTTCGAACACTGTTACTGTAACTATCTGTCAGGGTTGGCAAATAGGTGGCAGAGAGAAAGGGTTCTTTGAGACAATGGAAGAGATCTGACTTTCCCACTGCCAGAAGACCCTGAAAATCCATTGGCAATGATCAGCTAGGAAGACATAGCCACCAAGGGGGCCAATAGAATCATGGCAGCCCATGTCCCTAAACATACCTCCATAGAAGGCACCATAGAAAGATAAGTGGCACAGCTTGGATTGGAAGCAACTGTAGAAACCACTTTAAATCCCAAGGAGGAAGCCACAAGTTTAGGCTGTCTTCTTAGAGGGTCACAAGTGAATTGAAGATGAAATTATTCTAAATAGGATGGCTGAGGCAGTTTAAATCCACAGTCAGTAGGTCGTGCAGAGGATTCCATAGCCTGAAAGTAGGAAAATGCCTCCTGTTTCTATTGTATTAAATATGGAATGCTGACTTCATACAGCAGATAGTTTCAAGTCATTCTATAAAATAATTCACACGGTGGTGCCAACAAACAGCTCTCAGAGAGAGAAACTGCTGCCATGGACAAAAAATTGTTGCCCCATCATATGAATGTTTCTTCAGAGAGAAAAAAATCCCTTAGATTTTATAGATTCTTAGATTCTAAGGGAATATCTTTGGGTTGCATACTTCAAGTGACAACCACACAAAGCATGCAAAAGTAAAATGTAAGAGGAAATGTGTGAGGTGGAGACTGCTTTTATTATTGCTGCTAAACTACACACTACACACGCCAATATTCTTAGCTACTGTTCACTCTTTCTCAGATGAAAGAAGTCAGGGGTGTCCTGTGTAGTAGCCAAAAATTTGCATTGATTTTATTAATATGTAAAACTGTTTGATGATTCTGATACCAGCTACAGTATTTCCCTTTTCCTTCAGGAATATCAGTAAAAAGAAAACAGTATAGGATTGAGATTTTGGTCCATGCTGATAGAAAGCAGAAAAATCTTCTTTCTGCAGAAGTCACTTGAAAAATTCCGAAAAGATTTTTCTGTCATTTTCAGCCATCCATGGTCAGGAATAAATCCTCAACAATAGAATCCATGGCGGCATTCCAAATCAATAGTGTAATTGTTTTGTTGCTTTGAGACTAGATTTTTCCTTTAATTAAAACTACAAATAACAAAAGAAGTTTATTTAATTAAAATGACTGAAGCGCATAAACAAACATATTTCCCTTTTTAAAAAAAAAAGAAAAAGAAAAGGCAGAATGAAATACCCAAGAAATGTTGCAAAGGAGAATGTCACTGTGTTTTTCTCTTTACATTGATAAATGTAAAAAAAAATGATTATGAGAACATTACAAGATAGAGTGAATTGTGAAAAAGAATTAATTACATTCAGGTTTGCTAGGCCCATATTTCTATATACCTTATTTACAAGTTACCAAAATGATGGACAGTGCATCTAAAGTAATGGAGGACATTAAATGTAATTGTGATTATCCTGATTTGTCATAAAATGCAAAATTTAGATACTCTTCAGCTAACCTATTCCCAGTGATAAATGGAAAAGCTATAAATGGTTGAAATGCTAATAAGAACGCCTATTCTCAACTTTATCCCATAAGCCATAGTGAAGATGTCACAATAACAATAAAATGCTCCATTACCAACCAAAGCAATTAAGTCAAACTAATTGAATTACAATTAACAATTATTTAATTTTTGTACTTGTGGAGCATTATATTATCAGCAAGCTGTCTATGCGGTATTTTGCTAGATTGTAAATGGTTTCAAAGTCATAGAGTATTTCCAGCAGTCAGATCTTAAATGTGCATGCTTGGAAGAAAATCCCATGGAGTGAAATGGATTTTATTAATGTGCATATATGCTTTTGATTGTAGATTTAATCTTAATGTTAAAGTTGGGCCAAATCTGCCGCCCATGCTATTTTGCTTTTAATCTGAAAACCTGCATGATATTTGTACTGTCAGGAAATCACTGATAGCTTAATTTACTTTGCAAATTTGTCATGAACATAAAATTTGGGTGGTATATCTGTCTTACAGGTAAGGCATTATAATAATTTGCCACAGCATTTATTACTGTTTAATTTAATGAAAAAAAATATTTAAAAGCCTGGTTTAGGTTACTCTGGCACACAGAAAAGTGTCTTTGATACAATAGTAATGGTTTCAGTATTACACGTGGGTGGAATGAACTGGGCATCATTTCAAGTTAGCCAGTGGTCTGGAGATTTTTCAGCTTTCCAAATCCCAGATCTTCAGTGTCATTTCACAAAGAAAGATATGACCAGAAGACTTGGATGTGCATCACAGGCCTGATTTCACCCAGCATTCTTTCTTCTGGGAGCAGCTACTTTCTGCCCTATGGTCTTCAAAGACCTGCAGTCTCCAAGAAATTCCCAGATATGGAGGATGTATGAAGAATGACAAAGCATACAGAATACAAAATTTCAATCACAGCAAATGTTTCTGCAAAATTGGACATGTTCACCTGCAAATACTGGCTCATTCCAAAATTCCACTGAATTCATGATTGTGGTGATGTTCTCAGGAAACCAAAGAGAAAGAGGACATTTATATCATTAGCAAGTAATACCTGTTATTAATTTTAGGATATTGATCCAGCTAATCAAGTCTGCCTTTACTACATTTACCCAGCTTGATTGATATGTTATATACAACTCACATTAGGCTCAGCTAACAAGGCCAATACTGGCTGAACATAGGGAGAATTGTAATCCAATATAGAAGGGGGAATTGGAGAAAATTCTCTATATAGATTGACACAGGCCTTTCAGGATTTTGAAGGAACTTTCCTATTCCTGTTTGGAGATGTTATGTATTGAAGTTGAAACATAACATTTATTTATGCATTAAATCTATATCTTGCTTTTTCAATCAAAACACACACATATATATATAGGGCAGTCACTCTTCATTTTATTTTGGAACAAGCCCTATTTACAGCAGTCAATGCAAGTATTCATTTCTATAGAGAAATATATAAATGCATTGATGAAAAGATACATGCCTTTGCTTAAAGTTCGTGTGATGTCTACTATTTTTAAAATAGATACACTGTATTTGCAGAAGAATATACAATGCTGCATATTCAGTGGCTCTGTAGCTGTGCTTGCTGAACTGAATCGTATACACAGTTGGAGATTCCAGCTCTGGCAGTACCTGAGAAATGCAAATTGCATTTTAAAAAGGGGCAGAATTGTATGGAACCAAAAAATGAACAAAAAGATTTCTCCCCCTCAAAAAGAACACTCTTATTTATCAAATATCAATTTCTTTTTACTTTTATTTTGCAAAATTCCTTTGGTTATAAAAAGGCAAAAACCCACAGAGTTGTCCAATCATCTGTTCAGTAAAAAAAATATTAAAACATTAACAAGTTCTATGCTAAAGAATTATCAAAAAACCAGTTAATAAGCATATATAGCACATACTGTATAGTAAATTCCATTCTGAAGGACAGTTGACAACATCCAGCTATCAGCCATTGGTACTGGGGACAGAAAAGCAAGATTTTGAATGTGGCAGGAATGAACAGAGCTAGCTCTTGTTGACCTCTTGGTGGATTTTGATACTATTAACCATGGTATCCTTCTGGATCAGTTCTGTGGGTTTCTGGACAACACAGTGCTAGTTTGCTTTCTTTCTACACGGCTGGTACAAGATGGCATTGTTTGGGAGTGAGAGGTCAATCACTGTTATGTGGGGCTTGACTATGTTTGGTAATTTGTCTATTTAATGTTTACTTGAAGCTGCTGGCTGAGCTTATTGTTGCAATGAGATGAGGTTTCATCCATACTGTGATGATACCCAGTTATGTATTTCTGCTCCGACAAACTAAGCAATGCCATTGATGTCTTATCCTGGTGCCAGGAGACTATGGGGGTCTGGATGGGACATAACAGGTTTCAGCTGAACCCTGGCAAGACTGAGTGCCATTGTGTTTTGGGCTCTAGATCTGTTACTTTACCATCTTTGGTTTTGGCTGGAGTTGCATACTGTTGTGGTCCACCAGCAGCCTGCAGACCTGGCAGCGGAGTCGGACAGTGAGGAGGCTGGGGAGGACAATGGGCCAGTCCTGGAGTCAGATGACAGTCTTGGCTAAAAGAGCCTTTGTACAGCTTCATGTTGTGCACCAGTTGTACCCTTTCCTGGACCATAAAGCTCTGCTTAAAGTCCCTCATTCCCTGGTCACTTCCCGACTGGATTATTGAAATGTACTGTACATGGAGCTTCTCTTGAAAAGCATCTGGCATAGAGTGTGGTTGCATGGACAGTTATATACATCCCTAGGGTGGCACATGTAGCAGCTCTATTCTGCGAGCTATATTGCTGCTGGTTTGCTTCTGGATGCAATTCAAAGTTCTGGTTTTGACCTTTAAACCCTATATGAAATAGGACTAGGTTATCTGATGGACTGCCTCTTTCTAATTACATCTACTTGTCCCATCCAGTTGAACAAGTGTGGGATATGTTGCAGGTTCAATCTATCAAAGAGTTCCATGTGGCATGCTTTTTCTTCTGTGACCCCACCTCTGGAGCATCATTTCCTCTGAGGTAAGGTTGGCTCCCATCACCATCTGCCCTAGTTTTTCTATCAACCTTGGGCACCCCAAGGTTGATGGTGCAAGATGGTGTCAAATTACTGTTATTCTCTATATTCTTGATTTTTAATATTTTTTATTTAAGTTTCTGTGTTTTATGATTTTCATTGTCAATATGCTTGTCATGTTTGCCAAAGTCATGTTTGTGAGATTTGTGGCTATATAAATCTATTAAATAAATATATAAAATGTAAAGCAACATTTAACAGAGTATAAAATGTAATAATACAAAAAAAAAAAAATCCAAACATATGATTTATTCAGATTTTGTTTGGTGTGAATTGAATTAAATTGACAGAAGCTAGGCTGTCAAAGAACACAGTGGCTGGACACTATCAAACCTGACACCAATCAGAGCACAGAGAAACTCAAAAGAAATAGTGCAAGATTGGAAGTTGTGGAAAGACCTGGCCTTTAGAATTGCCAAGAGTCAGACTGGGTACTGAATGGATAACATAATGAATCGAATTGAATTGATACCTTCAATCAGTATGGTGTAGTAAAACGTTAGCTGCCACGGTCCAATTTCTTGAATCTTCACAGATCAACCACCTGAAACAAATTATCAGTACATTTACTGATATTAATGAAATTGTTGCCAGATTAAAAAAAAAATGCTCGTTTATGTTCTGTCCCCAACCACAAGCACACACACCAATAGACGTTCAAGACCTTTGCTGGTTCCGCGAGCGAAGACCTGGTTGTTCCGTAGCCTGGACTGATGGTGGGGGGGGTTAATGAATTTTAAACTGTTTTAAACTGGGTTTTAACTCTATATCATTTTAATAGGAATTACGCATTTTACTGTTGTGAGCCGCTCTGAGTCCTCAGAGATAGGGTGGCATATATATTGCATAAAATAAAATAAATAAAACAAATTAAGATTCCAAATGT
Source organism: Pantherophis guttatus (assembly GCF_059756535.1). NCBI lineage: Eukaryota > Metazoa > Chordata > Lepidosauria > Squamata > Colubridae > Pantherophis > Pantherophis guttatus. The sequence continues at coordinate 176,761,707 of NC_142065.1, forward strand.
ACTATACAAAGGTGAAAAAAGATCCTACAGCATGGCTATCAAACTCATGGCGTCACGTGATGTATGGCGATGTTTTTTCCCTTCGTGTGTGACACATCTGGCCTGCGGGCCGCCAGTTTGACATCCCTGTCCTACAGGATCAGCAAAGCAATGGCTGTTTCATCTCAATATTTAACAGCAAACTTCAAGATAATTGAATCTCTGGATTGCCACCTGGCAGTTTTAGAGCCTATCCAACAAACATACTAGCTTTGCTCCTCATGCTGCCTTCTCCAACATTTTGCTTGTGTTACTATTGCCCTCTCTATTGGTGCTCTTTTTTTTCTTGTTGATGACCAGTGCTGCCTTCAGCCCAATGGGTAGGCACAAAAAAATGTTCCTTCTCCTTCTCTCTTGCTCTGATTTTTTTTATTTTCTGGACTTTCTTTTTGCAACAAAATAAATGAGCAACCAGTTGCAAACTCTGCCTTGGAACAGTTGCAGAGGTTGGGAAGGATGATGATAAAGGCTCAATGTTGCCTTGACTGGAAGGAGTAAAATCCTAGGAACTGGAAGGCAGAATACAGTTGAAGTACTCACAGCAGAAAATAACCTGCCTGGCGCAGTCCCAGAGAAACTGCTGCAAAGGATCTTCTTCTGGATCAGTAGCTGAGCCAATAACTGCTTCCGTTACCAAAACTGTTCCCAAGCTACACATAAATCCTGCAGTAGAAAGATTTGTGGGGAGGGGACATCAATCTGATCAATATTGCCCAGGCATGCAGAAAGGACCTTGAACGTATCACATTATAACTTTATTAATGGTAATCTTTCATATCTGATTATTTTATGGTAGGTCAACTCACCCATTTTAGTACACAGACATTATTCTGTACTGATTATTTTGGATAGGGTTGATGCATGTATCTTATCCCCTATTCCGTGCTAAGAAGACAAGCTTAGATCACAAGAACCCCAATCCATTCATCCTCATAATATCCCTGTATGGTAGGTCAGCAATATCCTCATTGTATAACAGACTCAAGCTGAGGCTGATTATTCACAAGCTGCCAGGGAGTTCAAGGGGTAAGGAAGGAATTAATGAGCCAAATCCCCTAAGCTGAAGTTCCAAATTCTATAAGCACTGGCTCTTAAAATAGCTTAAGCATGACAGAAAGGGAGCTTCAGCATCAGAACTGTCTGCCTATGACTTTGCATGACCTGATTCAAATGACCAGCTAATATATCTAGAAATGTGCATGTGATGTAATATACTTGACACCCAAAATCCTACTTACCACAGAAATCTGAATTTACTATCTAGGTTATATGCAGCATCAGTCATGCTGTGAGAGGCATACATTTCCCCATAAACTGCTGTATTTTTCATCATACTGTGATGTTTATTTCTGGATAAAATAAATGTATATAAAATTTATAAACTGGTAAGGTACAGTATCAACAATGACCCATCCTTTTTCAAGCATCAGATAATTTAAGATTACGGACTTAATGTATTGCTTAATGTATATATTACTCCAAGTTTGGCCTTTGGTGATACATAGTGGCAGAATTCTGCTATGTTTGGGGATTCTCCTATTAATTCCATTCTGTTCCCAAATCCTTCCTATAGCCTATCATTTATATAATTATTGCCTTTAGAATGCAAGTAATTTTAAAATAATGTCATCAGGCTCAGGAATGCTATACATCAGTGATATGAGAAAATATTGCCTTCCTCTATTATTTTATCTCCAGGAAGATTGCTGGAGATGGACTCAGGAGACATTTTAGAGAAGGAAGTTACACCAGTAGCCTTAAAACGTGCACGTAAAGAATTATTAGTAGAGAGTAGATGGTTGATAGCAGTGGTGGGTTTCAATTTTTTTTATTACTGGTTCTGTGGGCGTGGCTTGATGGGCATGGCATGGCTTGGTGGGCGTGGCTTGGTGGGCGTGGCAGGGGAAGGATACTGTAAAATCTCCATTCCCACGCCACTCCAGGAAAAGGTTACTGCAAAATCCCCATTTCCTCCTGATCAGCTGGGACTTGGGAGGCAGAGAATAGATGGGGGTGGGGCCAGTCAGAATTTTTACTACCGGTTTTCCGAACTACTCAAAATTTCTGCTACCGGTTCTCCAGAACTGGTCAGAACCTGCTGAAACCCACCTCTGGTTGATAGTCAACAGAACTTTCCTGCTTCCAAAAAAGAGGGGAAAAAAGATACAAGTTGGTACAATATGGTATTGAAATGCCATAGAAAGGAGGGAAATGGTTAGCAGTGTGGGAGCTTTATTTATTTATTAAATTTGTACACCACCCAAGTCCCAGCAACTTCAGTTCTGGGATGGGAGCTGTTCACTTGGAATTAATGGCAATAGAAACATGCTATGTCATGAGATGCATGCTACTCAGATGCTAAAATGATCTCTTTGTTCAGTGGACTTCTGTAGTGGGATGTTTGCATCTGAAGCTTGTGGTTCATGTAATGCTCTCACAAATTTGGTAATGTGAAACTGCTGTCCCACATTTATGTAGTTTTATGCAAAATATACAATAAGGTTGAAAAGGGCAATAGAGATGGAACTGTGACATATACACTGTATAAGGATTTAGCCTCCCTATTGTCCATTCCCAAAGTGGTCCTTGTACTTATTCTAGAGTTTTTTTAAAAAAAGTACCTGTTACTTAAAGAGCAGGTCCCTTAATATCTTAAAGCAGGAGTAGAGAATCTAAACTACAACTCTCATCAAAGGCCGGATTGACTAACAACTACCCAAACTAGAAAATATTGATGACATTTTCCGAAAAATAAATTGAAACTCTTTCAAAGAGACAAGAAGTTGGGAGGCTTTAACCATAATCTAAGTATAAATTCCAAATCATGAGAAATAACCAGTTTAAGTATTCTGTTTTGATCAGACCCCGACTTCAAATGCTGTATCACTTGAAGGAGGATTCAGAGAAATTGTAGCAGATTCAGGAAAGGGTAACAAAGATAATCATTAAGTGAAGACAGATTAAAAATGGCTATCTTCAACTTTAAGGAAAATGAGCAAGGGGATATATGATACCAATCTTCAAATACCAAATACCTGAAAGGACATATAAAAAGGTCAAAATCTGTTTATTCTTCCACATAATACAAAATCAGGGATTTAAGTTACAGGAAGCAACATTCCAATGGAACTTTAGACAAAAACTTTCTGAGAAATGTAGTAGTCTCTCATTCACTGGATTTGTTCATGTGGAGATCAAGGAACTGGTCTGAGATACTTTAATTTGGATTCATAAACTAAGCAAGAGTCTAGATACAAAGACCTAAATGATTCCTTCCACATCTATGTTTCTATTGAGGATGCAATTGAAAATTTATATAATCTTATATCAATATAACCTGATTTGAGCAGATTCCCTTTTTTTTAAAAAAGGGAAAGGATTGAGCAAAACAAGACTTGCCATTGGGTATTCATACTTAATACAATGATGTATTGTATTGTGACGCAGTCTGCATGAGAGAGGCAATTTTTCTTAATTTGATACTTCCTTTACCCTTATTGACCGGAAATTCTCAGAGCTCCAATTCCAATTCATTTTGAAGGATACCAAATTAAAGAAGGGGGAAAGAAAGGAAAGCCACGTTTTTCCACCTGTTAGGCCTAGATCAATGTTTCTCAGCCTCAGCCACTTTAAGATAAATAGATTTAAACTAGAATTTCCCAGCCAGCATGGGTTTAATTTTACACATCTTAAAATTGCTGAGGTTGAAAAACACTGGTTTAGCAAACCATCTACACTGGCCAACCTTTTTAATTTTAATTAGTGTATCTTCTTTTCTTCATGCAAACACATATCACTTAATCGTCGTTATGTACTATAAGGTGCAAGATGACAAAATATGAAAACAGCAATATAGGAAAGACTTGCCTTTCCCCAGATAACTATCCAGTAACTGCATTGGTATTACAAAAAGTCATAAAATTCTCATTTGAGAATTAAGGGACTTGCAAACCCATGATACATAGAATATCCTGAATTAGGGAAATAGTGGTAAAGAATGCAATTTAAACCCTGGGGAATAAGGTTGACAATACTACTGCCTCCTGTTTTATTTTAGTCATACGATGCTCCTCCAAGTATATATATCTTTCTTTGCTTGCTATAATTTTGGATGCTCCATCTATGTATACTATTTGGGAGGTGAAGATAAGCATCAGTCCAAATCAACAAAAAAAGGGAGCTGCTCTTTAAGAGACAAAATACCTGAATGGTTTTTTCCCATATTTTGAAGGATTCATTATGATTGATTGCATAGACAGCCAGATGTTTTAAGTAGAGTTGGCATTTTATCCACCTATCGAGTCTTTCCCAAGGTTCTGGGACAGGCAGATGTTCATGCTTAATGGTATTAAAGGTATTGTCTCAGCATGTAAGCTGTTTGAAGTAAACCTGCCTTTTGCAATTGATTGATGGTGATTTTGTCAATGCCGAGGGTGTTCAAATGGTGCTCCAGATGTTTTGGGATTGCACCCAATTATTATTATTAGTTGCTACTCAAAAAGGTAATTGTGAGGCTTTCATTCACATGTTCCCTCCTCCTATTTTTCCCATTTCTATGCTTTAAGATAACACAAAAGAAACAGCTTTTTCCCCACTGCCTTTCTTTCTTCCACCTCCACTCCAGCTTTGGAAAAATCCAACTAATTATTGAAGGTTGCAATGCTTGATATATAGAGCAGCGGTTGTTTCAGGTGCATATGTCAAAAGATCAGGTGTGACTGGTGGGAGGAGAACTAGCTACAGCTGCAATTCAGAGAGACCAGATGGCTTGCAAGGAATGAAGTAAGAAACCCAGGGAACTCTAATGATTAGAAGCTCTGAAGGAGTCTTGGGATGCTGGCAAGCTAGGCATCCTGGGAAGTATTGTAATTAGCATCTATGAGGCAATTGTAGGACATTCTTCCATGTAATGCCTTATTCTATAGATGGGTACCAGAACAGCTGAATATGCCTGAGCAGCATGAATTTAAAACCAAACGAAAATAGCAGCTTCTCTGCCTAAAGTGCATTTGTTAAATCTGTGCTGATTAAAGTTAATTTTTTTTTAAAAAACACCGTGTTTTGTACATTCCATCTGTCCCAGGTGGTCTTATATTCCAAACAGCATTTTGTTATTTCCTAACTAGAGGACAGTGTGAAAAGAACAGGTGAAAATGCAAACCAGATTCTCTGTTGGGATGGCATCTCTGCCAAAAATGTCTAGGCATTTGGCCTAGGATTGGGATGCCAGCTTTCATAAGTGAATGGAATTAAGCCTTGGATGTTCTGGAAAGGCAAGGCAGAAATTTAGCAGAAAAATTCAATCAAAACTTCAATTTCAGTTGGGAGAGACTTAGCAGTGCGTCTGATCCAGATCAGATCGAGTCTGAAAGCTGGGAACTGACAAGAGGAGGAGGAGCTGCTCAACTGTCAGACTCGATCCGATAAGATCAGAGAAGTTAACCCCGTGCCTGACCGCTGGCCCCTCGCTCAATGAGAATAGTGATGTAACTTTATACAGAGAAAGCAAAATATAAACAAATCTATAACCACTATCAAGATGATTGGAAGTTGCTTCTTTATAATTTTCTTTTTTCCTTTTCCTTTTTTCCCTTTTTAAATTATTTTCCATTATCTTTATTTTCTTTTATGGTTTTTACTTTAATGGGTTCTTCAATTAAAAATGATGAAAATAGCATAATGATGCTGCCTCTTGTGTACTGAATCGTAAGAGACAAAGGGATTAGTAAATGACAGAATGTCAGTGATGAAATTGTTATTGATAAATGAGAGGTCATTGGCAGCACAGAACAATTCACCCAATCATTCTTGCTATCTGAAACTAGATAGAACAGGGGTGTCAAACTCATCACATGACGTATCGGGACTTTTCCCCCCTTTGCTAAACCGGGCTTGGGTGTGGCCAGTGTGTGATGCATCCGGCCCATGGGCCACGAGTTTGTCATAGAATAAACATCACTACCATGGAAAGTATGTTCTGATTTTGCCTTGTTTACAGGACAATTAAAAATCCAGTAAGGCTGAGTGACCTACTGAGAAACTATTAGACCAATGATGAGTTTCTACCGGTTCGCCCCGGTTTCTGCGAACCTGTAGTGGCAGCAGGAGGCTCTGCCCACCCACCCGAATGTCATCAAGGACGGTCTGCACATGCGCAGAACCTTCTGCGCATGAAGTCACAGTTGCGAACCGGTAACAAACGTAAGTAGAACCCACCACTGTATTAGACACTAGGTACTTGTTTTGTTGTTCTTTGGTTTGTTTCAAAGTGGAAATATTTAAAGCTTTTCAAGCAGCTAATTTGAGATTTTCTTCCCATTCCAACACTAAAATATTAGAAAAAATGTTTCTTCTGCTTATGTTAACTGCACTAAAATTACTAATGCTGAAAAGATATATTAGTAATTTTAGTGCTATTGCTTCTTGAAAAGTGTAGAAGAATCCATATTTATAAATATCCATCACTTGGTATCTCAACATCTATTCCTGGTACTGAATTTTCCTGCTGTTCTGAATTGGCCTTACAAAGAACCACATTCTCTAATTTTATGATCCATAATTTCTATCATTATATTCTAGAACTATGCAAAGCAATTGAGTTAACACTAGACAACCCATGATCTAACTAGCTCATCATTTCACAGAGATTTCCGTACCTAAACAGTGAAACAGAATGACCACAGATAGGCAAAAAAGCAGTAGGAGCAGGAGCAACTTTGTACTTTCTGCCAGCTTCCCCATTGGGTTTCCTTGTGGGAAGTTGCAAAGCTGGCAGGCAGCATCTGAATTCTCCCTCTCTTCCCTTCCCTTCCCTTCTCTTCCCAACAGGCAAGTAAGTGGCTACTGCTATATGGGAAAGGGAGGGATTGCTAGACTGGCTGGAAAACTGTCACAAAACATTGAAGATGAAGCTCATATTACTGTAGCAACAGCACAGCAGCAGCCAGTAACGGTGAAGCAGTCACAACTTTCCTTGGGAGTCATAGGTACATTTTGTAACTTAACTCATTTGATATCTTGATTCAAAATTGTTCTATGATACATTGTTTTTGTCTGTTAAAGTTCATGACAATGAGAGTTTTAGTAGTATATGGATAGATTACAGGGAGTTCTTTCCAACCTCTTTTTACAAGAAAAGGTAATTGTGTTTGGCCTAACATGTAGGCACCCATTCATAAATAAATTCAAAAATTGTTTAGATTGACATGTTTCATTCTATGCAAGAAAACTGGTCAAAATATAGCTATCAGAGTTATTCCAATATTTTACATTCTTCACATTCTGCTCTTTATTGGGTTATTTATTATTGGGTTATTTATAAAAAATAAATATGTGCCTTGTATGCTTGTGCTGTGTACCCTGACCTGTTTGACTTGTGGACTGATTTCCTGGATTTCGCTTGTACCCGTTGGACTTGGTTACCCAGTGACTCTTGCCGTGCTGAGCGCAGAATCCGGACCTGTGCAATGAGGGTGTTTTATGAGGACCTTTTGGGGGGATTTGAATAAACACCTGTAGACTCTTGCTGTACATATGTATGTGGGAGAAGGGCTCCTGTTCAGTGGTGGGTTGCCCCGGTTCGGACTCGTTCGCAAAAACCGGTAGTAAAACTGGCAGGAGGCTCTGCCCACCGACCCGGATGTCATCAGGAAGCTTCTGCACATGCGCAGAAGCATGCATGCGCACACGGCCCCATTGTGAACTGGTAGTAAAGGTAAGTAGAACCCACCCTTGGTCCTGCTCTATGTTTGAAACACCTGCTGGAAAACAATTTACACTTCATTTTAGCGTACAGCTTTGTGAGCACTTGCTACCATGTGATGGGTTCTTAGGTCAGCTGTTTTTCCACATGTCATTTCAGAGTTGTATCCCATTTCAGTGGCCTCTACAAGCCAGTCTAATCCATGAGCTCAGCATGCTCCACAATCAGCATATGCCATTGCAGAAGAAAGCTTGCACATACTGAGATTTTGTTTGCTTGAGGTTTTTTGATGGCAGACATGAAGCCTTGTGGCTGTACTTAAATTTGCTAGGTGACATCGGTTGAATTCTTTTTGTTTTTTGGTTAGCCTTGGGATCTATTTATAGGCCATTTTGTTTTCAAATAAGCATTCACAATATGTCTCCCCCTCCCCAAATACACAGATGGCTGGCTCACTTTCCCAAAGAGCAGGAACTTGCCAGAACTAGGCTCCATAAAGGTTAATTGGGTGTCTTTACCCAGAAGAAATGCAAAAAAGCAAGCACAATTTGCCTCTTTATTTTAGTGCAGAGGAAGTTTGGTGTTTGCCTTGTATCAAGGTCAATACAATTTAGCATTCAGGAACATTATCTTGCAAATTAATCCTGAAAATTCAGGAGCAGGTTGAATTTTTAAGACAATTTTAAATTATTAGAAAGGCTTAGATTTTTGAATATCATCAAATTTATCATTCAGGATGTTTTTTAAAAGAAATAAGTGCCTATAAATGAAGGAAGGAAATGGATTGACTACAGTTTATCCTTACCTGAATTATATTTTATTTTAAATGTCCATCCCTTATTTTTTTAATAGGAATATGGATGTTCCTTCATTTTCATATAGCTGATAGAACAGCACTGTAGCATGCCTAGTTTTTGAACTCTGACCTGGCAACATCTCAGAGGAAAGAAAAGGAAGCAAGTTCATCAAAGTGTCCAGCTGAGCTTTTCAAAGGGAGAAAGCAGTTAAATACAATGCTCTTTAAGAACATCTTTCCTCTTCTGCAAAATATCTAGGCAACCAAACGACTGCACTGGGAAAATGGTACCTTTAAAAAACCCTGTACAGTGCATGATATCCCACATTCATTCTTTTCTTCCATCTCTTTTAAACCTTCTCTGTCTTCGCTTCAGCAAGGATTATGGACCCAGTTGAAGATGTCCTAAATTAAATAAACCTAAATTAAATCCTGATATCACCCATCATTTTGCATAGCATGCAACTGAACTAATAATATTTAAGAACACTTTTAAGTAGGTTGTAATTTGACCATATGTACATTAACCAGACTCTTCTAATTCTGAAGATAGTTTCTAGCTCCTCCAGTTCTCTAGTTGTGAGAATCTTTTAAAGAATAAGCAACCTTGAACAGTGCTTCAGGTGTGTATGTATGTTTAAGATTTTTATTGTTGTGTATTAGTATGTGCTCCACACACCATAGGAAATGAATAAAGCCCTTTATTTATTTATAATAGTTCTATTCCATTTTGTAGTAAAAATGATTCAAAGCAATTAACAAGCTAAGTAAACCTAGAATCAAAAAAAAAAGTACACTAATTAAAATAAAGCATATACCTTTAAAATATTAATTGGTTCTTAGAAAAGTGAGGACTAGTTGGAATATCTACTAAAATGTCTTTACAGTTCACTTCTTTTAATAATTTGAAAGTTCTACAATTTAATTAGGAATTTTTAAAACATCCAGATAAAAGCAATTTAAAAACAGTTGAGAATAAATTCAATAAAATCTTTAAAAATACCCTGTTTCCCCCCAAATAAGACATCCCCTGATAATAAGCCCAATCGGGCTTTTGAGCGCATGGCAATAAGGCCAAGTGCTTATTTCAGGATTCAAAAAAACATAAGACAGGGTCTTATTTTTGGGGAAACACGGTATTTCCTCTGCTATTGAATTCTCTAAAAAGAAGAAACCAATAACAGCTAGACATAAAAATGCAGCAGCAATGGTTTTAAGCAAAAGTTGTTGACTCAAAATTGTGCTATGATGCCACAACTACGTCTTGATTTTCATTGATAAAGTGTGCTTATACAAGTACACATATTGTCCTTTTTACCTTAATGAAATAACCACCTAAAACAAATTTATGTGAATAGCCTCCTTTATACCTTTACTTGATCCTGCTTTGGGATTGTATTTATTTATTTATTTATTTATTTATTTATTTATTTTATTAGATTTCTATACCGCCCTACTCCTGAAGGACTCAGGGCGGTGCACAGCCAAACAATAAGAACACATACAATACAAAATTTAAAAAATAGAATAAAATCAAATTAAATAATTTTGGCCCTTACAAATTTAAAACCCCAAACTTTAAAAACCAATTTAAAATTGAATATATAAAATACTAAAAGATATTTAAAATTTTAAAAATCTTTTATAAAAGAGGGGGAAAATTAGGCCAGGCTGGCCTGGTGAAATAGTAAGGTCTTTAAGGCGCGGCGGAAGGTACGCAGATCCGGGATCCTCCGTATCTCTGGGGGGAGCTCGTTCCAGATAGTAGGTGCCCCCACAGAGAAGGCTCTTCCCCTGGGGCCCGTTCCTTGTATTGTAATGTCTGTTCCTTGTATTGCTTTTATAAATGTGACCATTGAAAAACAGTTAATTATTAGTTCCATTGCTGAAGTTTCATAACCCAATTTTAGCAACATCATGTGGGAGAATGACCTTTCCAGTTGCCTTGATTTGGTTTATGCTTATGCTTCTATAGCATCTTAATCTGTATATGTTGATTAGCATTTTTAGAGAAACACAAGTAATTTTAAAAATCCCCATTTGATCCTCTGGTAGAAGCAGGATAGATTTTAGTTTAATTTAGGAATGAACCTGCAATATTTGTAATTCTAAATAAGGGGGAATTTCATACAGGGTTCTGTTTTCAGCAACAACAAATAATTCTGCTCATTACATAATTCTGTGAGGTATGTTTTATTTAGCAGTCCTTTCCATATTTAATTACAAACTTTTTATTAAATTATTATCATATGCCACTGATAGAAAAAATACCTATTACCACACCAGATTGCAGGTAATCTAAACTTTTCCCTGAATATCTTTACTAAGATTCTGGAAGGGAACGGAGGGAGGAAATTACAATTTCTAACAAGTAATTACACACAAACACACACAAGTCAAAATCATTGTTCTTTTCCAAAATGTGAATAAACAATAGATTAGAACTTTGATTGCAAATAGTTTTGCACAATTAAAGTGCCCAGATTAAAAGTCAAGGGTCAGCATTTTCATGGCATGTCTTGTAGTGTCAAAAACCCTCCGAACTGGCCAGATACGAAACATTGAGTACCCCTTTCCTTGGGTGCATCTGGCCATGGCATAGACTGAAAATTGAGGAAGCCAATAAAGCTTTACTGCCAAATAACTTGTGCATTCAAGACAGCAGAGAAAATGTCCTCTACCAGGAACTATTTGCCCTCCTGCCGCAGAGCCTATAAAGAAAGCTGCTAACAAAAAGGTTATTCAGAAGGTTGCTTGAATAAACCCAAAGGTAACAAGTATCCACTGAGCAGATGTCGTGAGACTGAACTGCACTTTGGAGAACTGCCGAGATATTTTAAAGTAACGCTTTCTCATTAACCTAAGCACAATGCTAAAAGTCCTTTAAAATAAAACTTTCCAGATGCCACCTGCATCTGAGATGCTAATAAGATGGATGCCAGTAAGCCCACTAATATTGGAAATGCTCTTAAGAAAGAGCTAGGTCTGATTGTACTGACACAAACAAATAAAAAAAACTAATTTATGTATTCCTGCAGCTGCATCAACAGGCAGTGCATATAAGTAGGGTCTGAACCAATTCACAGCTGACTAATGCTCCGTCCATCTTTGTAGATTTGGACATTTAACCATAATTAAGATTTATTGTTTGCAACTTGCAGTTTGGAGCATGGATATGGATACTTTTTTGTTTACTATTAGAAGAAATCCTTAAAATTGCCATAAGTACGTAATTTTGCAAAACAATGGATTATTGTTATTTGTGTATATGTAAATTATATGTAGTTTAGTGCCTGAAGCAAAATATTCTGTTTTCATTAGCTATCTGGATTACTGAAGTTCAGAAGGATAGAGGATGGGCCAGAGGATATGTAATATTTGAATAAAGCAGACTGACTTTAGGACTAATTTCCTCATATGCAAAAAAGACAAAAAAATGTCTCTGCACTGGGGAGATACTGTGGTTTAACAGTTGCGTGTCAGGTTGAGTTTCTGACATTGTTACTTCAAACTTATCAGATATCAGGTGATGGAAAGAACTGGCTGCAACTATGAAGACCTCACAGTATGCAATAATGGCCTAGGCAGAATAACCAAATTGCTACACAGCAGCTTCTTATCCAGTGTATGAGTAATGCTACCACTGACCATTTCTAAAATTTTTAGCAGAAAATTTCATATCTTATTGCCTCTTTACATTTTACAGAACATGTACATCAATGGCAATCTGCCATACTCTGATTTCCACCCCAACATTATTTTATATTTGAGAGCATAACAGTAATATGTACACCTTGGCTATGCTGGTTGAGAATTATACAGCTAGTCCAAAGATCCGGAGGATTGAAGCAGAGAAATCTGGACTAAGCACATATGGCCCTTTGAACTGGATTCATCATTTTCAGATAAGGTTCCTTGGTCTAAAAAATTAAGTGGTGTATTTTATTCTTCCATCCACCTTGTATAAGATACCTTTTTGCTAGAGTAGTCTTATCCTTGTCCCACAACTGATTGAATGAAATATGAATAAAAATGGTAGCAGCAGGACATGGAAGATCCCAGGAGATTTTCTATCTCTTCTAAGTGTGCATCAGTTACAATATGTAACTTTATCTCCTCATCTAATTGGATATCAGGCCAGCACATGCCCTTCCCTTCACTTGTCTTTACAACAATCTTATGTGATGGATTCATATGAGAGTTCAAGATTATGCAGTGATTTAATAGCTGACTGTAGATATTAACTTAGATCTCTCTGGGAGATTTATCCAGACCAAACATAAAAAAAAAAAAAAGTGGGAGTGGAATATTGTGAATAATCTGCCTTGCAATTTCTCAAAAGTATTCTTTCCTTGTTTTTGTTTTTCTCATATATTCACAGGGTTTTTCAGATTTCTTTCCATCTTCTTCTGGGACTTCTTTTGAGTTTATGTTACAGGGAAAGTGATGACGTAGAAGCATTTCCTATATCTCTCCATCACTCTGAAGCTTCCTTGGCTGCATGCTTTTCATAACTGAAGAAGCTCAAAGGGAGAAGTTTCCTCATCATATTTGCCATTGGAATTTGACTGAAACATCCTTAGTGTGGAAGGCTGCTGATTTCTCTTCTCATTTGAAATAAAATTCAAAAGCAAATCTTCTGTTGAATGACAACTGGTAGAAAAACTGCAGGATTTTTTCCCCCTGAATCATACTGCATAGCAGCTGGTGGAAGAATATTCACATATAAATGATTTTGTACTGATTCCACTTCAATCCAGTGTCAAAGTTTTTCCATGATATGAAACTCAATTTAATTTTCATTAATTTCACCAAATCATAGTTGACTTGTATATATTAGGTATGGAACATAGATTCCTTGGTATTTGAAATAAGTTTGAAACTGCTGCAAGTTTTAAATATATTAAGTGTTTTATTGGATTTTTTTGATAATTTCTTCACACAATTTCAATTTAGCTTCACACATACAAAATTTGACTAGACATGCTTCTTTAGGATTCATTTTTAAAACTAATCACACAATTCTTTTAATGTTGGGGGGTAGTGAAAACTATATGTTCATCCCAGAAACTGAGATTTCAGTTCAGGCTACATAAAACTTGCTTTTTATGTCCCTCAGCTCATTACTTCTTCTCCATCAATATCTGAGGTTTAGATTGCAAATTTCATGGGAGAGAAACTTCTCCATTTACTTACCCACCCATCCATCTATTTATGTATTCTACTTATTCAGGTATGTATAGCATAAGGTTCAGGAAACAATGGAACTGTGTAATTTATAATATTATTTCTCCATCCTTTCTCTCTGACTTGTGCTTTTTAAGTTATGTTATTAGATTCCAATCTATGTAAATGTTTTAATCTCTCTTGTGTAGATAGTTGGATAACTTCCTTAGTTGGTTGACTTCGTTGTATGTGGAAGAACTCTGATCTTGGAAGGTATCCATGCATATAGAAGAGACTGCTACTTTGTGATACTTTGCATATGTTCATATTTCTTGAACAAGGGTGGCCACTATACTTCAGAAATTGACTTGTCAGCGTTCCAGAAGAGCCCAATTCCAATTAAAAACTCCGAGACAGGCATTTTCTCAAAGTTCCAATTTATTAGAGTAAGTATACTGGCACATCTGGGAAAACCCGAATCTGAGAGTTCTGGGTTTTCCCTCAGAAAATCAACATCCCAAATCCAGCCCCTGCAACCCTCAGTCCATCACATGGCCCAATCACCATCCATCCCATCTTAAGCTACCACTTCAACCACTCCTCCTCCAGATGCAGGAACAACCTGACCTTGACCAAAAAAGAAGAATGCTATTATGTCTAACTACAAACCCTCTACTAATTCCCCCCTCCTACTTTCCCAGGCACAAGAAGGTGGCAGCATGGAAGCTTCCGGTGCTAATATGGCTTCCAAAGCTGACATTGACACTATTGTGTTCTGTGCATTACAGCTAGGGCTTCTCTACCAACACTACATTAAATTTTCAAAGACACACTATATATATTTTGAAGATATGCTGATAAGCCTCTGTTGATAATTAAACTTTTTTTCTTTTTTGCCAGATATATACTCATATAGGAGTTGAAACTAGTGTCCCTCACTCATTTGTGACAAGCAACAATTTGGTAAAGAATCAATGTATGATCACATTTATGATTCAAAGCAAGAATAGCCATTTTTATGTCTGCTTATACTGTTCCCAGCTTTTCAACCAAGCTGTGTGATCATTGTGTCAGGCAAATCTTTAAAGACCAAAAGAATAACCTTAAGGGTACATGTTCCAATTTTCGGATATTGCAAGGTTAATCTACAAGACCAAGAAATGCACAATGTTTATCTGCCTTTGGACAACCTCCACTTATCTTTTCTTGGTCCATTTTAAAGTAGTGTTTTTCAACTTCTGCCAGCACAGATGTGCTGTCTGGCTTACCATCTGCACTTCATTTCACTGTAGGCAAATGCCTCCACTGCAATTAGCTACTGTGAGCTGTGGCAGGAATTCCCCTTCCCTTCCAGTGACTGGTCATTGCTGTTCCACATCCATTTTGTCCTGGCTGCTAGATTACTAGAAAGAGTTAACCCTTTTTTAAAGGTGTTTTGTTCCAAATGCATTTGCAATACATTTGTAGCTTGAGAAATATTCCCAAATGTGTAACTGAAAAGATGAACTTTTATAGACAACTGTATACAACTCACAGTAGCTTACCTAAGCTAAGTTGTATACAGTGTCAAAATCAGTTGTATACAGTGTCAAAATCAGTGTCCAAGACAAGGGATTTTGTCAGATTTGTCCAGGCTGGCCTTTATCGAGAAGGGTCACAGGCAGACAATTCTGAAAGGATACTTTTACTTTAGATAGTAAATATGCCTTTGATGACGAAGAAAACTAAATAGTGAAAATTCTAGAATTCAAACCCTATGTTTTGTTCTCCAATGCTTAGATTATAATGGATTGAGAACCACCTTTTTTTTTCTCATTAGAAAAAGTGATTGACACCTGTGCCTTGTTATTTTACCAGGGAAGTCTTTGGTTGTAACTTGGCCAACTCGAGGCCTCACAAATGTACGTAATCCTTTCCCCCTACAAATTAAAACTATAAAACATTGGCAGGTTGAACTCACCCATTTATGTGACTCAACTCACCCATTTATGTGACTCAACTCACCTAGTAAGAAAGATGACCTCTAAGAACATCTAGGTCAAAGCCTGGGTCTTAACCCTTACTCATTAGAGAAAACAATCTGTGGGAGATTTAAAAGATATAGTTCTGCAATGCTAGCTACGTGCCCTTATTGCTGTTTTTCTTTTACCAGGCTTCTGCCAAACCTCCTCCTTTAGCAATCAGTCTATGTGCCAAACCCTTTTCTTTCTTTAACGCTTTAGGTGGAAGAGTAGGCAGTGCAGACACAGAGGGGGGATCTCTAATGTTTGGTTACATTCATCATTCTTGCTTCCCTTGATTTCCAATCTGTTATGCACTGGGGAGGGGTGTGTGTCTTCTAACAATGTGTGGCATCTTCCTGTAGGTGTTATTCAAGTGGAACTCTGAGAATTCCAGAGTTCTGAAAGAGTCTCCGAAATGCAAGGCGAGCAGGTCATAAGGAGGTGGGAAAAAAAAAAAAAGACAGTGACAAGTTAGAACAGAAGGTGAATCAATGGCTGGAAGGGACCCTGGTGCAGCTCCATCTGGAGAGAGGAGGGCTGTTTGATGTGTCTGGAAAGCATTATTTCTGCAAAGCACTGGACCCTTTTTCAACTTAGAGATAGGGATCTTAGTCCACTGCCAAACATAAGCCTTCCTGATGGCACATTGGAGGGGGTGAGGGAATGAGAGAATATATACACTAGTGGCACAATGCAGGGGGAAAGGCGGCCAATCCTTTTGCTTTAAGACCCATCAGGCATCTGGCCTGGTCCCAGGAGGCAGTCTACAACTTCAGATTGCATTAGCCGAGACTCCTATTTCATATCACTGGATGCTCCAATTTAATGACAATTTAATTGGTTGAATATGAAGGGAGATCTAGAAGCCTCCCTGATTGATTGTTCTTAACAACTCAGTCCCACAGAACGGAACTATTGTACTCTGCCTGCTCATCTTTTTTTCCCCCCTTTTTAAAAAGAAGATCAGAATTCTCAATATGTAAATGTAACAAATTTCAAACTGGTAATAACTTTCTGGTTTTGTGGGTAAATTAAAACAGCTCAGATCTGCCTGCAGCTTCCTCATAATTTTTTTGCCCCTTGAAAAATAACTCATGCAGATCTGTTTATTGAGTCTCAGTTTCCTTGACTGTATTTTGTGGTTTTGATCTGCCCAAATTTCGGTATCTTTATAATAAAACCTTATGCATGACTGCAAAGTTTCTTTCTAAGGTAGGTGAAATGAGGACCCAGTTTGTGGGGGCAATAAGCTGACTTTGTATAAATATACAAAAGGATGAAGGCTATTGCTGAGCACATTGTAAGCCGCCCTGAGTCTTCGGAGAAGGGCGGCATATAAATCAAATTAAAAAAAAAAAAAGTTTAGTGGGTCTTGTTCCCAGGTAATTGGAAATAAAATTTCATCCTTATATAATCAATATGGCATCCCTGTGGTTTGGCGTATACCGGTTTCTAAGAAGAAACCAAAATGTTTAGTTTCCTTCCTGACTTTTATTTTTAGAGCATTCAATATAATGAATTTCTATGTAGTGGATGTTTAAGACTCTGCTCCATAAATTACATTGGATAACAGCCAGGTAAGGAGTTTTCAGGTGTTACTCTAATCCTAGATGCCCAGCATGCAGGCAATTACTACTTTTGTTGGGGTTTACAATTATTTGGATGGTCTTGATAGCATGATAATTTTACTTTATGCATCAGGCCTGTTGTCCATCTATTACAGATGTAGCTGAAATGGGGATTTGTAAGTGTGCTTGGATCACTGTGATGATAAACGGAAATGTTTATTAAGTTGCACACTTACAGTATATAGTGTGCAGAGATAAGCAACCCATGGGTTCCATATGCAATAACCCAGTTCCATTTGTACTTATTGGATTAGAGTATTGAACGCCCACTACAAATCACTATATTTTCAAGTATGCAATTTCATGGTTAAAAATAAAAATATGCTGCTCGCTCAGAGCTTCTCAATTTCTTAGAATGTGGCTGTGCAGATGTCTGATTGGTTGACTGTGGTGCGCAATCATCCCCCCCCGGCCCAATACTTCTTTCCCAAAATGGGTGTGAGTCAGGAAGTTAAATAATTCAATGGCTACATGCAATATCATGTGAATGGATTCCCATGTGCGAAACTGCTTTATTCAATCTCTTCACCCTGGACTTCCCTAAATGTAATATAAAGAATTTACTAATTCTGGGGACCAGAAATGGAGGACCAGTGGTGGAATTCAAATTTTTTTACTACCGGTTCTGTGGGCGTGGCTTGGTGGGCATGGTGTGGCTTGGTGGGTGGCAGGTGAAGAATACTGCAAAATCTCCATTCCTTCCCCACTCCTGGGGGAAGGATATTACAAAATCTCCATTCCCACCCCACTCTGGGGCCAGCCAGAGGTGGTATGTGCCAGTTCTCTGAACTACTCAAAATTTCCGCTACCGGCTCTCCAGAACCTGTCAGAACCTGCTGAATTTCACCCCTGTGGGGGACCGTATGTAAAACCAGGATTCTGGCTGATTAATGCTGTATGTTCTGCTGGCAAGCACAAAACTGAATGGGAACTAAGAAGGAAAAAATGTTTGCTTTCACAAAAATCCCCAATTTCAAAGAGCTACAACTCTTTCAGGTTTTTTTTTCCCTGAAAAAAATGTTTTTCTATATGGAAATATGACAAAGGAACAGTGCTCTCAACTAGTATTTTAACCAAAATAGTTTTAATTTATTTTGCATTAGCCACAACAATAAGAATATATTAACCTTTGAATATATATATATATATATATATATATATATATATATATATATATATATATATATTATAAAGTTCCAGTTTATAGAAACTAAAAAAGGATACGGAATGTTCCATTTTCAGAAATGTCTGCATAAATTTACTATAAACTGCTTCTTTGCAAACGATATTTTAAGTTTAAATCCTCATATCTCTGAAAAAAATATTTTCTAGGTCTTTTTCTAGGTCTTACACTGAAAGTTTAGTTTAGGAACGACGACAACAAACGTCTGTGAACAGAGTTTTCCTTAACCGGACTGACGCTCACTCCCTTAAAGTATTTCTCTAAGCCCAGTAAGAAAATTGTTCAAGGAGTATTTAACAGTTATTCCCAGTCTAACAGAACTTAAGGCCCTTTCTTCTGAGAGCACTAAAATCCTCCTGTATCCCTTTGAGCTATTGGTTTGGTGTTGGGGGGGAGGGCAGGGGAGTACTCTTAGGAAGTGGGCCAATTAATTTTCAGCTCAGTTCCCGCTCTGTTGAAAATGCTATAAAGGTGGTTTCACTGCTTTTCCTCTGAAGCTCAAGGCGGCTGTCTTCTTAGAGCTGAAGCTCATACCACATTTCCCTGATGCTCCTGGGGTTTCCCCCTCCCTCCCAGATTCAGAAGTACTTAGAGGGAGGGCTTTGCTGCTCTCCACCCCCCCCTTCTGCACACACACTCACAAGGATCAGGAAACATGACATGGTGCTGGCTGGAGCATTTATTTCCCTGCTTCTCTCTTGCTACAATATTCTTCCAGTTTCCATAAAATGTCACTTTGTTTATTCGGTCCTAAATTTTCTTCTGGCAACTTCGAATGATTTGTTTTTTCCTTATCTTTATTATTAATGCAAAATTACAATTTAGAAAATTAACGGTAATTTTAAAGGTTTAAATTTCCTAAGGGTGCTTTTTAAAATTGCTTCAATTGCTTTATTTTTGTAACATTCTTATATATTTCAGACCTGCAATATTATTTTAAGATCAGACAGTTCTGAGTTAAAGCAAAACCATGACTAATTGTTCCGATACGTTTAATATGTTGAAATAAAACTAGTGGTGGGAAATTCCCAATCTTTGCATTTTTTTATACGATTAGAGCACGATTTCTTCATCTCTAAACAAAAACAAATGTTTGTAGGACCTGAACAGATAGTAATGTGGCACCTTGTTATATGAATAATTAGAAGAATGAACCTGAGACAGGCAGACAGAAGAGTGGTCATTTCCTAATTCCAATGTCTTCCATATGATACTGGTTATCATAGGCTGTGAGTGATCATGCTTTTGCTACCCTTTCAGCTAGTGTTTACTTCTGTTGTTGTTGTTTTTAACTTTAAACCCTCCATTTTGAAAACCCACGTCTCATCTCTGTTCAGGTAGCCATATTTGAATTGCAATCTTCTCCAGCGGGACCCTTTGGACATGGGGATTGGAATTCATGGAGTCCTCACATTATCTGCAGGACTTCAAGTTGGCCTTTCTGTTCACATGATGGCTACCCTGTTCCTTTTCGGCTTGTATAGTGTTCCTTCATGTTGTTGTTCTTTAGCCAAAGCTGTCATTTATCCAAAGAACAAGAGAAGCCATGTGATGAATTTTTTTTTCCAGGATTCCTTTTGGCCAATGGCCCAGTGCTAATGAAGCCCCTTCCAAAGTGCTAAAGAGCTGTTGCCAGAATCAGTTATAGTGAAAACAATAGGGGAGTGGCACGCAGACAGGAGACCCAGTGTATGTGTGCGTGCAAGCGTGTGTGAGAGAGTTAGTGAGTGTGTGACCCTGTGTGCGGGGAGAAGAAGGCTTTATCAATGTGTTTTTGTTGTCCTTTCCCTTAAATTGGAGGGGGATATGGCACAAAAGGTTCCATAACATGTTTTGCTTTATATTTTATGCTGGATTACTGGAAAAAACAATATAACGGGAATCCAGGCAATCAGATTTCATACAGGCTGAAGAAAATTCAAATTGCAGTCCATAATTTGAATTAATCCCTGTTAACACAATAGCATTTATTTCTGAATAAACAAGTCATAGAACAAAAATTTTATTTATTTAATTTCATTTATAGCCCACTTTTATATTCAGACAAATATGTTAGGTGGCTAACATATTTAATTTACTTGTGTCTTATTGCAGGAGACATCCTGATCTTTATAAATGTCCTATTACATTGTTTGTTCTCATAACAGAGCAATGATCTTAATACAATAGAGATATAGGTAGGGAAAAATTATTAACCCGATAAAGCCACTGAGATGCATTTTACCAAGTCAGAATTTGTTAAATATTCACTTTATCTGCTATTGGTCATTTATATTTGTATTTTTCTGCTAAATATTTGGGGTTTTCTAAGTATTTTTCTACTGACTAAATAGCTTGCTTTAACTCCCCTGTAGTTTAATCTCATTTTTGATCTAATACCTCAGAACATTTTTATATTTCCTATTGTCTCAATTTTATTTCATGTAGACTTTGACAAATATTACTTTCCCCCTTTTCACTACCTAATATTTGTGCATTACATTTAGAAAATGTCTATGGAGATTCTCAGTCATCCAGGTCATGATTGTCTCAAAGGTGCTTTTTCAAGAGGCAACTGGACTTCCTTTGTTTTTTCTTGATGATGTTTCACTTCTCAACCAAGAAGCTTCTTCAGTTCTGAACTGAAGAAGCTTCTTGGATGAGAAGTGAAACATCTTCAAGGAAAAACAAAGGAAGTCTAGTTGCCTCTTGAAAAAGCACCTTTGGTACATTAATTTTTGTTGTTGTTGTTGTAAACTTCACAATTAAAAATGTAGGAGGAAATGTAAAAATTCAAGTAAAGGCTAGATGAGTAGCCTTCCTGCAAAATCTTGGTTCTGAGTCTTTTCACAAATTTGTTATGCCTTTTTTGTGAATTTATGTGAAAATGGAGCAGCCAATTCATTTTCCTGTATTTATTAATCCTGCAGGCCTGCCTTTTGATTTTTATGAATCAAAATATCATGGGATTTTATTGCTAGTTGAGTTTGTAGCCTTCAGCACCATCTACTGGAGACATTTAAAACAGAATAAGGTTTTATTAAGAATAACCGGGAAATACAGGTAGTCTTCAATTTACAACCATTCTTTTAGTGACTGTTCAAAATTACAACAATCCTGAAAAAAGTGACATATGACCGTTTTTCACATTTACAACCATTACAACAACCCTGTGGTCACATGATCAAAATCTGAACGCTTGGCAACTGGCATGTATTTATGACAGTTGCAGTGTCCTGGGGTGATGTGATCACCTTTTGCAACCTTCTGACAAGCAAAGTCAACGGGGAAGCCAGCTTTACTTAACAACCATGTTCCTATCTTAACAACTGCAGTGATTCACTTAATAACTGTGGCAAAAAAGTTTGTAAAATGGGGAAAAATTCACTTAACAACTGTCTTGCTTAGCAACAGAAATTTGGATATCACTTGTAAATCAAGAACTATCAGTATGGTAGCTGGTGGCTATAGGTGCTGCTGCATACATGTTTATCCTCTCTGTTTTCTTTCACAGTGGGAAAGCAACATTAATAAAGGGGAGAATTATTTTAAATATACATAGAATGTCATAATTTTCTCCATAGGAGATAGCAACTCATCTCCCCATATGCAATGGATGGCTTTTCTATTCAAAGAATAATAGCTCAAATTCTAGGAAAAAAATGGTTTTTAGATTTTAAAACTAGACATTAAATCATAATCTCATCTTGATAATGCCACAACTCCTCCTACAACTGAAATATTTTTTGTGGGATTAAGCAACATTATGGAAAACATGGAATAGGAGTAAGAAATAGTAACCTAAAGAAATGTAGACTGCAGTAAGAAAAAGAAATATAACTAAACTTAATTTGTACCTACAGCAAATACTATATCTCTTCTTATATTTCTATCCTTATCAATATTCTTACTTTTTCTACTTCCATATATTACTTCATTCAGTGCTTTTTAGTCTTTAAACAATTTAATTAAAGAATATCTCCAATCCCTCAGGATCTGCTTATCTCCACTGAACTATATAACTTTCTTAGACTTCCCCTTCCTCTTAACACATTTGGCCTTCCATTATATAGGTTTTACAATTCTTTCCTTATTCTTTCTCCATGTTCTGTATGACCAAACCAATTTAACATAGGTCTTGCCTACCTGCCAGTTAATTTTTGTACCCGGTCCATATTCATTCAGCTCCCACTTGTTTTTTACTCTACCCTTCTTGTTTTAGGTCACAGGTATATTAATTCCCCTGGTTTCATTGCATCCAATTTATCTTTTTGTTTTTTTTCTGGCATACTTAACTCTCACTTTCATATAACAAAATAAGTAAGGTCTTCAATGCAGCCATTTGTTTGACAAACATTCATTCCTTGTATCAGATCACATACTGGTCACTATCTTTACATCTGTGTTTGCACTTCTCCATTTTATAGTTTTGGCCTACATTCTACCAGGTACATACATTTTTCCACTTCCCTTGTTTTCTGCCATTTCTGTATAATTTGCCATTGGTCATTCCATTTTTCTTGACAAACACAGCAATCATGATCTTTGATACCTTAATTTTAAAATCCACACTTCTCACTTCAATCATACAATCTACCATTTACTGAGCCAACAGTGTAGTATCAATTACATATGAAAATATACACATTGTCATTTCCAACCTATAATTTTATCATAACAATTTTTTCCACATTTATTTATAAATATATTAAACATTCAAGAAAATATCACCTATCCTCTTAGAGCATTAATTTCAACACTACAGTTGAACAAGAATAAAATAGACCCCTAATTCAAGTACACTGACTTTACATTAGACTTTTGCTAGATCAACAAGTGTACAATAATCTCAATTTCTCATATTCATATATCCTGCAATGATCTTATACTGTATGAACAAAAATCTGGTCTGCATATCCCCTACTATCCTAAAGTTCAGTGAACTTCCCAAATGGTCATCTTTCAATCAGAATTCTGCAAACATCTTCCCAGATACACTGAACAAATTAATCCCCCACTCATTGTTGTATTTTTCCCTTTGTGTAGAGGAACAATAACTCCATTCTTCTAATTGTCAGGCATAAATGCAGGGACACACACACAACCATTAAACACATCAAGTACATTGAGTCGCTCCACATGCAAGTCATATCCATATGTTCTAGGCCTCCCTTAGGCATGAAAGCCAGTTGGGCAACTTTGGGCCTGTCATTTTCTCCCAGCCCAGCCACCTCACAGAGCAATTGTTGTGGAAAAAAATAGGAGGCAGGAGCATTATGTACACAGCTTCACCTCTACAAAATAAAGGCAGAATATTAATTGAGTGGTGATTATGTTAACTTTGTCTTGTTTCATCTTAAAGACTAACAAATGTATCACTGCAGCATTTCCGCAGGTATGACCCATGGCCTGGCACCAGTTCTTGGAAGGTATACAAACAGTTGTTCATTTTTCACTCCAGCCAAAGTTTTGCAGCATTAATCTCACTGGGACTCCAGTTGGTGGAGAAAGAAGAATTTACCATTCAATATCATAATCAATCTCTATATCCCCTTTTCTATGTATTTATTTATTTTGTGCCTCTGAGTCAATTTTGACTTCTGGTGATTTCAGAGGACAAGTGCCTACAGTTCTCTATTTGATCTATTTATACATGTTTTTCTTCCTATGGTGGATTTTTAGTGGAATGGAAATGTACAAATTTGATATATGAATTTAAGGATGCATTAAGAATTTAATGTAGTATGTATTTAAGAACTTCAGGAATAAATTACTACAATATTTTATTACTGCTGTATTAGAATATATTTATAGATGGATTTTATAAATACAAATTCATGGTAGAGGATTTCTATTTTTTAATGATTCTGAGTCATATTAGTTAAATATGGTTTTAAAGAAAACCAGTGTGATCAAAGGAGATTATCACTGTGCTCCTTAGTGAGAATGCCACAGGAGTGACTCTTATTTTGTTTGTCATGCTATTGACATCTTCATGAAGCCACTATGAAAATTATACAAATTTTGTATGTTGTTATTCCACCAATCATCAGATGAACTCCTGATTGCTTCATTTTATCTAATCAAGTGCAGCAATTGATGTTCTGTATTACCAATAGACATACAATTGGCAAAATAAAACTTAGCAAAATGAGGTTCAAACTAAACAAAATGCATAATGACTAGTCCATGAATCCAACTGAGTATTTAATATGGTTTGGAAGATGATGCATTTAGAGAATCAAAGATATGTGAGGGATTTTTTTGAATTCAATACTGGTGGAGACATAGGTGATTTTAGGGCTTTTTGAATTGATGGCCTTTAACATTCTACGAAACAATTTCTCCTCTATAATTGTTTAGAGCAGGGCTGTCAAACTCCCAGCCCGCAGGCAGGATGTGTCATGCACTGGCCACGCCTGGTTTAACGAAAGGGAAGAAAGTCCAATACGTCATGTGATGCCGCCATGACGACATGAGTTTGACACCCCTGGTTTAGAGCCCAGAATTCAAGATAATTTTCTCTGACTATCCCTGGTTTTTGAGGTGTGGTAGATAGCTTCTAGAGACAGGGTCTTATTGGTAGTGATGTCCTGGCCACAGAATGCTACCTCAAAAGTGGCATATTCAGGACCAGGTGAGAGAGCGCTATTTTCTCATTCTGTTAAAATATAATAATTTTCAGTGTTCTAATTCTTTTACTGAAATTTTGTCATTATTTTGATATTGGTTTTTAAGTCATATTTACATTGTATATTTGTGTTTTAATACTATTGATGATTTTAAATTACTGTAAATTACTAAGGAAAACTCATATAGGATCAAAACCATATAAATGATAAAAAATAAAAAATATCTAAAAAACTTATTTTTTGCAAATGTACAGATTATTTTAGAATTCTTACATGTTTATCATTAAAACAATCTTGCAAAATGTATTAGAGTCACTCTGGGAGTGAGATGGAGGTTCCCTAAGGTTTAATAATAAATAAAATAAAAATAAATAACATTAATTATTGCTACGTGGTGAATTTCATGCTTGGTTAGGCTCTGGATCTGTGGTGAGTTGCCCCCCGGTTCGCACCGGTTCTATAGAACCGGTAGTAAAACCGGCGGGAGGCTCCACTCACCAACCCCATCATCAGAACGCTTCTGCGCATGCGCAGAAGAGTGCGTGCGCGGCCCCATTGCAAACCGGTAGTAAAGGTAAGTAGAATCCACTCCTGCTCTGGATCCTTGTTTCTCATCTCCAAATATAACACGTTTGTGGCATCATGATGGAACTCATACTTTGCAACCATAGTCAAAATCTGAGCTTCACTCCTTGTAATCTTCAGTTAAAGTGATGAAGATTCATGTCTAAGGAAACCTGATATTCACCCAGTACAGATATAGTCTCCTGGATTACAGTAAGACAGTTTTTAGCTTTATTTTTTTCCAGTCACAACATCCACCATGATTTCTTTCAGTAATGTATAACAGTTATCAATATAGTTCAGGCTCAAGATGCCTTATTGTCCAGGAGATAGGACCATTCTGCTGGCTCTTTCCTGACACCCTCAGTATGAAAAGAACCCTTGTTCTTTTCTGTCACATGGAGCCATTTCAGATGTAATATTTATGCATATAAATGTTTCAGGAGAGCTCTGATTTATCAACCATCTCCTCCTCTTTCTCCCTCTTATTCAAAGATTTCAACAGAGCAACAGATGGCCCTTGCAGGCTATTTGCTGTGACTGAAATGGTAACACTACTGAGAAGGGCTCAGAACTTTGTGACTAATAATGAGTGCTTCTTCTTCTGCAAGCACGGTACTCACTGCATCCAAAAATATTTTGTTTGTTTTAAGAAAAAGAGACATCTGGGCTTCTACCACCTGCTACTTTCTGTTCTTAGTTTGCGTAATTTTAAATGATAATTAAATATGGATTTATGTTTATTGTTTACATTTTGAAAGCGATTTTTGTTCTCAATTGGGAAAGTAAAGAGCAGCATGCAAGCTCCCTATTCATTCAGTTAGACTTATTTGGGATCTATCCTACTTCCATGGAAATAGTCTTCCGCTTGAGTTCTGCTTAAATAATGTAACTATGAAAAGAAGAACTGCCTTCGGGAGTTAGCAAGCAGAATAACTTGGTTACACTCTTTCCTATTGCAATGAGATAACATTAAATTCTTTTAAAATCTGAAATATTTTTTTATTTATTTTGCAAATGGAAAATCGTTCTCTACTTTTTCACAATGCATTCCCTTTTTGGTGGGAATACAACAGATTAGATTTAGATTTTTTTCAATCCCACCTTTATTCTTTTTGTAAATAACTCAAGGGATTATTTATACCTAATGCTCCTTCCTCCTTCTATTTTCTCTGCAACAACAGTTCTGTGCGGTGAGCTGGGCAGAGAGAGGGAGGGAGTGGCTGGACCAAAGTTACCAGTTATCCAGTTTTCATGCCGAAGGCAGGAACTAGAACTACAGTCTCCCAGTTGTTATTCTAGTACTTTAACCACTGATTTTTATACATGTCCATCAAAGAACTGGAAAAATCCCAGTGAGTCTTAGCCCTACAGTATGGTCAAGAGATTATAAGGAGTAAATGGATGCCCTACTAAATATGTATATAGAGGTACCACTAAAGAGAAGGAGATACCAGAACTAGAGAAAGTAGAATATGTGATACATGAATCCAATAAGAATGTAATTCTTGGTAATAAAAAAGATTATTCATCCCAGTCAAAACATATGCTGTTTATATTATTGTTTATGACAACATTTATGTATGGATGATTTCCCTTTCCTTCCCATCCCATCCTATCCCATCCCTTGAGCCAACTTTGAGTCAACTGATTCTGAGAGATTCTTTTGTGGGGTAGGAGGGAAGATTGATTGATACACACACACGTAAAGAAGCTTTATGACCAAGATTATATAACAGTAAACCTATGTAGATTAATTGTTGTATTGCTCTAGTTTCACAAGAAAATGAAGTGTTGAATTGAATGTACATTTTGAAAAGCTGAGGGTAAGATCACAAACTGTAAAAACTGCAACTGAGGTTTCTGAGATGCCAGTAACATTGCACATTTCCAAGGAAAATAGTTTTCCTCAGATAGAATGCCAAGGATAAGAGGACCACATGCTGGGTTACATGTACAATTTTGCTGGTAGAAGGAAAATATATTTGGAAAAGTTTTCTTGTTTTCTCACATAAACATTCAAACAAAAATTTTGAATAGCTGCTATTAAAAAAGGGCAGTTTTAGAGTTAGGTTGCTCTTCCATAGAAAGTGTAAATGTTCTGTCCTCACTACACTTTAGACTATGTGCAGTTTGACATGCCGCTAAACCCACCTATTCTCCAACAAAACAGACCGTGTGCGTAGATATGGATGCTTTATTGAAAGAACAGGATATGATGAAACTGGGGAAAATAGGAATAGATACTATAAGAACCAAATACAAGATAGACAGTATTGAGTTACTACTGAACATAACAATTAATAAATACAAGTAATCTAAATCTCACCAGCAATGTTCTACATGTGGGATGTGGATTAGTCCTTGGATGAACATGTGCCACAGATTAAGATGGATTCTTCTTTGAGCTTTTGTCTTCTCCAAATGCTAAAGGAAAATGGAGTCTGGCTTCCCAGCTTGCACTTGTTTTAAGAGTGCGGGCTGATGGGTAAAGGAGTTGGGTCAGCTTCAAAACAATACAATGGTATTTGTCCTTCTGCCAGTAGATGGGGCTAGAGAGCAACAACAGTAAATATAAAAATTGTATGCTGAGGCATGACAGTAAATTAGAATATATATACACATATATGTTTAAAGTTTTTATATATACACATATATATCTTTAAAAAGTTCAGAGTTTCCTGTCCTACAGTATGTGGATGGCACTTGAATAGCATGCTGGAACTTGATCTAGTCCTGGGAAGGCTTCTTACCCAGCAAGGAAGGCTGATGGGGACAATGAACTCCATAGATACAATTCATAAGAGACTCCTAGAAGCAGGCACCTTGTTTCTCTGCAATGATAAAGTAAAGCTGAAAACAGCATGTAATGAGGCAAGTGTCTCTTTAAGAACTCCTAGGTTACTAATGGATATAGGTCACACTAACAGTCTTAAATAAACAAATCATTTTACTTTTACAAGATTACTATCAGGCTGTAGCTGCTTCTGTAAGCCTAAGAATGTGTGGAGGAAATGACCTAATAGAATTTATACATGAAACCTTCGTATCTTAAATATCTATGGGGAAAACGTCACAGAGAATTCCTCATAAATGTTATAAAAAGGACACATTGTGATCAATAGTGCATTTTGTGATGAATATTTACTAAGTGATAAAGGCAGGATTTATCATGTGGAAATTGCCAATTGTACCAAATTATGTAACCCTGCAAACAAAGAAATAAATGTACATTTTGTACCCTGGCTTAAGTAGCCAAAAATTATGAAGACTACAATGACAGCAAGCATTCATAGTGGTCATACCTGAAAATTCAATTGTCTACAGGTAGTAATGGTCAAGTTAAATTGAAATAAAAAAGACATATTTCCAAATATGGGACAGATGGTATGAATGGATTAATTAATGGAAAAAAAAGTAAAGTCAAATATAGTAAGAAATTAAAGGTAACAAATATACACCGTCGTTAAGAAATTAAGGTTAATGTATATATATATTCACATGTTTAAATATTATAGATAGATAATCCTGTTGGTTAGTTTTAGTATGTATGTAATTTAGAATTGTATTTTTAGAGTTAAGAATGTTTTGTACAATTTTTATCTCCATATATTGAATAAAGTTTGTTTTTAAAATAAAAAAAATGAAATAAAAAAGACTGACTTATTTGTGGAATGGATCTAGTTTACTTCAGTTCCATTCTTATACCCATATTTCTCTTTTCTGGAGCTGTTACCACAGAGAAAAGGGATATGGCAAGTATACATTCTGCCTCACTTTTCAATCTATATATTAATTTAATAATTCAGGTTCTCACATTTTTTATTCTTTACTCTTCAATGTTAGCAGATGGTGCAATTCCAGCTTTGTCATATACAGATGATATAGTAATTTTTGTCTGTCTCCCAGGTGGGAGTGAGAAGAGCTTTGGCTTTCTCTCATCCAAAGAGCAACTTTTAATAAGTTATAAAAAATAACTAGTGTTTTGCACAATCAACTATACAATGCATAAATGGCAAATAAACAGGACATCAGTACAGCAGGTACGTACTTATAAATACCTTGGAGTGCAGTTCCAGGCCTCCTTATCTTGGAGCACACATTTCTCCTATTTGATTGGTGTTGTTCAGTGGAGCTCTTCAGTTGTCTTGAGATTTTTTCCACTGAAAGAAACACAATTTATTCCTGCAGCTTGCAAGATTATTTCTTTTGTTTATTTGTGGTATTCATATTTATACTTTAAATTTTTTAAAAATCCTATCCAAGGTCAGCCCAAATTTATAAGAACTATGCTTGCTGTGCTAAGATTCATCAACGATGCTGCCTTACAGCTAGAGATAGGTTTGGTTTATGTAGATACCAGAGTCTGGCGCTTTTTCATTAATTGCTAGTTAAAATTAATGTTTTGTCCCCTGAGGTTCTGGCTCCAGGGGTTCTCAGTGACCATTTTAAATCAATCTGGCTAAGAAGAACTAACAGCAAACTCCAGTCTTTAGATCTCTCCTTAAACAACCTCTGCCCAGGGAAGTGTTGTGATTCCGACCCCCGAGCCCGTCTTATTGGAGGGAGAAGATCCGAAAGTGAGAGAGAGGAGTTAGCAAGGCCTCCCTCTCCAGGACCCTCTTCTCTGGCAATGCCTCAGGTGTCTTCCGAAGGAGAAGAGATAGGCCAGGAGCCAGGCACTTCCGAGCAGCCGCAGTTAGACAGCGACGGAGATAAGTCTTGGCTGGATCCCCGACAGCGTTGGCAAGACAAGCGCGCACAGCAGAGAAGGAGGTGTGCCAGAGATTAAGCTGAGTCACTGGACCATACCCCACAGGGGATAAAAGGGGGTGTGGTGGCCATTCAGGCTTTGTGACGGACAAAACTGAACAGCTAGCAAGTCATATTGTGTTTCTGGAACTTCATTATATGCCTTCCTTGGATTTATTATGGACTGGACTTGACAATTCTTTGGCTTTGTGAACTTATTTTGGTTTATCTGACGGAGGAGGAAAACCTCCCTTTGTGAGTAAAGTTTTTGGCAAGCAGCTACTGGGTTGCTGCCAATGCTGTTGTCTCAAAGAAATTCCTGACAGCTGGTTTTATTAACTCCTGGCTGACTGTTTGTGTGTGTGTGTGAGACGGGGACAGAACAGGAAGTTTGAAAATGCTGGGAGTTATCTTGAGCAGCACAACTGGGCACTGATTTCCAAATCAGCCTAAGCCTAGTATCCAATGCCATAGTCAGTGTTTCTTGTTCAAATAGGCATGTACCATCATCCTATTTCTCCTTCATCCTAACTCTGAAATTTTGCCAGGACTTCATCTTGGCCAGGTTGGAGGCACTCCCCATTGCAGTCCTGTGAGGATATTATTTTTTATAATTTTTATTCCACCTTTATCACTTTATAAAAAACTCAAGATAGTGAATATCCCTAAAAATCTTTCTTCCTCCTATTTTCCCCACAACAACACTGTGAGGTGGTTGAGAGAAAGTGACTGGCCCACGATGAACCATCCTGCTTTCATGCCTAAGGAGAGGCTAGAATTCACAGACTCGTAGTTTCTAAGACTGTCGCCAACCACTATACCAAGCTTGCTCTTAAAAAATTATCTTCAATATATGTCCATTTGCAGACAGCTCCCTCTCAAATCTTATATCTCATTTTAAACAAATCTTGAGCAAGAGTAGGATGCTTATTTGTTGCTTCTTCTATCTGATCAAGATTCTGATCTATTATCTGAGGTTTCCTTTTTCTGTGTTTCTATTTGTTCTATTCTCCAAATTTTCATTGATATTGCTGCCATCACTATTACCTGCATTATATTGTATATTATATTATTGTGATGCTATTTATTTTATGCCTACTTTTTACATACATACATACATACATACATACACATACATACATACATACATACATACATACATACATATATATATATAGTATATTTCAAGAGTATGTATTTCTATATAGATATTTCAATTTGAAGGGTGTAATAAAGGTTTGATTTGACAATCATTTATCAAAATAGGTCACACTGGAAAGACCTATATAGGATTGCCCTGCAAATGTTACTAACTTTCTCTAAATTAGGTCCTGCAAGTTAATTTTATTTGGAGAAAATCATTAAATTGTAAGAGATGCATTTAACTTCACTTTAACTTAAAACAGAGGTAGACTAACTTTGGGTTTATGAGGGTACTTGGAATTTTGACCCTGTTTAGTGGTCTCATAAAATAGCTGCCATGGGGGAAGGGGACCCTATTTACAAAATAATTATAATGCTGGACAGTTAAAGAACATTTGTTGGAAGCAAACAGGTGAGATTGTTCTCTAGTTCCTCGTCCCCTTTACCTTCTAGGATTTTTGTCATTAGTTCACTATTGTTTCTTTTTTCTGGGAAGGTGAACGTAGAGTACTTCAGAAACATTCAAGGAATAGTTACCAATAAAGACATGTTTTTCTGGGAAGGTGAACGTAGAGTACTTCAGAAACATTCAAGGAATAGTTACCAATAAAGACATGTTCAGTATTTGGACTAAGGCTGAAATAAACAAGATTAATTCCAGCATACCCTCATCTCATTCCTGAACATTCCCCTCATTTGGTCTCATTTCAAAATTTACAAAACAAATTTAAAAACAAATTTAAAAAGAAATGATAAGTTTAAGTGAATGACACACTTTCTAGAATGTGTGTCTGTGTTTTTTAAATATAGCTTGCAGTAAACTCTTTTTATAAAAAGAATTGTAAGTTATAAGTTCTTACAAAACTGTTGTGGAAGACACAGGATTTGTATTTGCTATGGGGAAATGGTTCCTTACTATTATGAGATGCTTTTTTGTTACAGATTAATTCTGTCAATGAATATCTGTATTTAAATAAGTTAAATTGCTATTCAACCATGTGCTCTTCCTTCAGATTCTGGAATAACTCTCATAAATCTTCATAATCCCCCCATCACAGTCACATACCGACCACTTGTGATCTTGATATATGAATAATTAGTTGCCAATGACTAAGGTATGTGGTGACATATTTCAGGATAAGAAAGTTGGGTATTGATTAGTTAGATCAAGGCCATATAGATATATGACACAGAGGCAAACTGTACCATCAAGCAGGGAGAGGAGAAACAGATGACCACACTTGTGTAATATTTAAATTCCCACCATTCATAAATAATAGTGATCATCTTAATAAAAAGCTACTAGAAGTGTAAGCGTTCTGACAATGTTTAATATTTCATCTTAAAGCTGGAATAATGAATGCTAAATTATATGGCAATACCTACAGCAGACCTGTATGTATGACATTCAAATT
Organism: Pantherophis guttatus; assembly: GCF_059756535.1. Classification (NCBI taxonomy): domain Eukaryota; kingdom Metazoa; phylum Chordata; class Lepidosauria; order Squamata; family Colubridae; genus Pantherophis; species Pantherophis guttatus. The sequence goes on from NC_142065.1 coordinate 176,794,709, forward strand.
AATACTAAATGAATTCATTACAAGAAGGATAATTACAATGAATGGCTAATAAATTAATAAAGACAGAACATTTAGGATTCCATGCATACATAGAGCATTAAATATCCAATTAGCTAGCTGTTTGTGACTGTAGCAATAAGAATGTGACAAAGACATTTGAAACTGGTAAATCTGTTGGCTTTTTAAAAATGATTACTTATGTCTCTGATCGTCCTACCCTATTTATAGAGTTATTGTTTCTAAAGTGCTCATAATTTCTTCCAAGGTGTTATTTACATCACTTTGGAAAAAGTGCTTTCTATTCCTTCTTTCCAAGATATTACTAAGTAATATACAAGACAAAGAAAAACCTTGTTTAGACAGATGCAGAATCAATGACTATTATTTGTTACAAATAGTTTGTCATATGGCAAATTTATTTCCAGCTCATGGGGACTTTAGTGCTAACCTTCGGTATATGATTAAATGCTAGAAAGAAGGCCTAGTGCATTTTGGTCTGTAATAGAGTTGACTGGAGTTGAGTAGCTAATGCATTTAAATAATAATAGGATATTAGGTGAAAATTTTCAAAACAGATACAAGTTCAAGCACCTTTTCCTAGGAATTAAAACTTGACGACATAATAATTAAATTTTTCACACTTTCTTAATTAATTTAGAACAAGCTTTAGCAATGCAGCCATAATGGAAATACATTAAATTAGCACTGCTATTCCATTTTCACTAGAAAGAAAACCCACCCTAAAACATGCTATAGCAAACCCACCCTAAAACATGCTATAGCAGTGATGGCGAACCTTTTCAGCACTGAATGTCGAAACTGAAATGTGCGTACATGTGCATGCACGCACACTGGAAACCCGAAGACCAGTTGGCCAGTGTGCATAAGTGCACTGGTCAGCTGGTCTTTGGATTTCCGGCATGCGCATGTGCGCCAGCTAGGTGGTCTTTGCATGCGCTGGAGCACCAAAAACCTGAAGACCAGCCGCACATGTGCACCAGCCAGCTGGTCATCGGGTTTTCGGCGCTCCAGTGTGCTCAAAGATCAGCTGGCTGGCATGCATGCCAGAAGATCAGCTGGCGACGGCACACGTGCCCACAGAGAAGGCTCTACATGCCACCTCTGGCATACGTGCCATAGGTTCACCATCACAGTGCTATAGATTAGTATTTGTCACCACATATTTTTGTTAATAGTGTTAATTCAAAGCTGTTCCCTAGATCCATAAGAAGCCCAATCCTGAGATATTTCAGACTAATTTGGAATAGATGGTCATTTACCGGAAGCAGAACAGATAGCTCACCTATCCTGTTATGAATTAAAATCCTCACCACATCGCCTGCCCCATCTTGTCATTATGGAGCTTTGGAGTATTGCCAATGGCAATGAGACAGCAGTAGACATGTGCCCATCCCAACAGTTGCTTGTTCAAAATGTCATGGTCTACAGATGAGGAAGAAGAAGAAAATATGTCCTTAGTTTAAAATTTCATGGTCCCCAGTTAAAGTTGATTTTATGATCAGATCATAATCAGTTGTTTCAGTCACAGAATCTTAGATGCCTTTCTGTCACTTAAAGCCATTTTTCTGTTCTGTGCACCCTGGGACAATAGGAAACAAGTCTTAAACTTTTGATGTGTGGGATCCCCTGGGGTACTTAAGGAGTTGTACTGGTCTCTTCAGCCATCTTTTCATTAATTAAATACCGGTATATCTAGTTCTGTCATTCATAATTCTTAGTTTCCAGTTCTTCCTGGATCTTTCTTTTAATATAGCATCCAGAAATGGATGCAGTTCGCCTAGTGGAAATCTGACCACATGCAGTATATAATGGAAATATTATTTTTTGTGATTTGGAAACAATATTTCTATTAATGTAGTCTGAAAGTGGATTTGACTCCCCCCCTGCAATAACACTGCACTCTATATTTAGTTTGTGATCAATTATAATTCCACAGTCCTTTACACATGTGCTATTACCAGTCCAGAAATTCTTCATTCTAAACATTTGCATTTTATTTCTTTTTATAAGATAAGAATTTTGCGTCTGTCTCTATTCCATTTCATTTGTTTTATCAAGATAACATTGAATATTATTACTGTCTTTGGTTATCTGTACCACTCGGTTTTGTGCCATCTGCAGAGCTGATTTTTTTATTGATCTCCTCCTCCAAAATATGAATTAAAATGTATGAGGCCAATGTAAAATTAAAATTTCATTTAAAACCTTATTCCAGTTCCATGATAACTGAACATTTTTTTGAGTATACTTTTAAACCTGGTTGTGGATCCAACTACCAAACAGCATTACAAAAATCTAGCAAAGATGCTGCTGCTTAAAAGTCCTTGCTAACTTTTGGATTATGCTACATTGGTGTTTATCAATTGATTACTTTATAATCTGCTCTAGAATCTGAAGAGGTATTAATACCAGACTGACTGGCTGTTACAGTTTTGGTACTTTCTCTACCTCTTTAAAGCTATGAATAGCATTTGTCCTGTAATCTGGTACTTCACTTATTTTGCAGAAATTCACAAATGTAATCTATAAATTCAGTCAAACTGTCTGAAAGTACTTTTAATATCTTGAGATGTATTCTATTTGAATTTATAGATATGAATTCATTTAGATTCCTAGTTGATGTTTCTATTAAGCTCAAACAGGAATCTTGACTCTTCAAACAGTTCACAAATGTAAGGTGGAATACATATCCTATTGTCAGAAAAGATAAAAAGCTTCCTTCTAGGAAATTCAGTTTCTGTTAATATGGACATATTTATGTAGTTCCCTGGTAACAATACCAAAATTTTGCCATTGTCTTCTTCTGGAATATTTTTAAAATATTCCTACTTTATGTACAGCCCTGGTATTTCTTAGTAGTCTCCCTTTCAAATACTAAATAAAAACTGAATTTTGTTGTTTGTTATAGTTGTGTCCAAACTTTGAAGGAATGCTTTGTTCTGATGATACTTCAATTGAATCACACCATAGTAGTATATCTACAAATCAAAGCCTAAATGTGCTTCAAAGTACAATGGTTTTTTGTTTTCTTGGCTGCCAATGGTATTTCCAGGCATTTTCTCCAACACCAAAGTTCAAAAACATCTATCCTCTTTCCATCTTGCTTCTTCAGAGTCCAATTTTCAGTTTCGTACAGTGTCACAGAGAAACCATTGCCAGCATGGTTCTAATTTTTGCAGCGCCTTATAATATCTCCTTATCTAAGGGCTTCCATCTCTATTGGGTTACTTTTAACCTTAGCTTCTGTTGCCTGTTGCACTTCCTACTGTTCTGAATTTAATAATGTCTACCTTCTTGAATTTCAACATGTATATGATTACACTCACTTTAGGTTTCCTAAATACCATCTTTCCCTAAAAATAAGACCCAGTCTTATTTTTTTTTTGCCTCCAAAAGAGGCATTAGGTCTTATTTTCAGGGGATGACTTCCAATGTCTCACCTCATGGCAGTGGCACTGACAGCCCTACCCAACAGGAGCCCATGTAGCTTCCAGAAAGGCCTCTGCAGCTGAGAAACAAGCTCCAGATTAATGCACACAGAGCTTCCCAGCCTCCATTTTGCCATCAAAAGAGGCCTTTCCAAAATGGAGGCTGGAGGTGCCGCATGCATCAATCTGGAGCTCACTTCTCAGCTGCAGAGGCCTTTCCTAAAGGTCTTTCCTCAGTGAAACAGAGGCCAGGGCAACGCTTGCAGGTAGAGGCAAGTGGCTGCAGAAGAAGTGGGCTGGCAAGGCAAAGTAGGTTTCAGGGTGCAGGAGATCTGGCTGCAACTGTCCTAAGGTAAGTGGGTGTGGGGCACGTGAGGCAGCTCCACCCGCACTCCCATCCTAGCTTGATTTTTACTTGTGGGCCTTGCCCCATCTCGTGCAACCAGGTGCAATGGAGTGGGTGGGTCTTCACTAGGACTTATATCGGGCAGACGTGTAAAAATCATGCTAGAGCTTATTTTCAGTCTAGGTCTTATTTTCGGGGAAACACAGTATCCAGAATTCCAATATTATGGAAATTTTGTATATTCAGTTTGTTCAATCTTCTGAACTGATTAAGGTCAAGTCAAGCACAGCTGATTCCCTTACTACTTCTTCTACCTTTGAAAAACAAATTTCTCAGCCAAGTGGGTTAGGACTTTTCTAGAGGAACTTTGCTTTGCAGAGTTTGTCCCCCAGTACATGTTGGGAAATTACAATTTCTTTTTGGAAAACATTATTCATATTTTCTCCTTGGTTAAATAATGTGAAGATTATTGTTTAGATTGTAAGTGGCATAGAAAAGACTTGGAAGGTACTTGTGTATGCTAAATTACTTTACTTAGAAGCCAAATCTTGGCTTCTAGAATTAACTAAGTCACATATCCTGCTCTTTTGGTCCTGTTACATGATTGAGTAATCAGTTATCATACTTCATGGACAAATGTTTACCAATCCAATTATAGACCAGCAGCTTCTTCTTTGGTATGGGGCCTTGCTATCTCAGTGAGGGCCATTATCAATCTGCCACAGGTACTTCCTTTGTTTCCCACCGTGTGCAACTATTGTTCTTGGGGCTGATGTGATTTCTCAATAAGATTTGTTTTGACCATACAGCAGTCCAATATCATCTGTGTTATGGACTGTCTAGTTTTAAGGGATATAAGAGCTATAAGATGGGAAAAATAAGGCCTAAATGTGGTCATATATCATGTATCGTTTTCCTGAAAATCTGCTTAAGTCTCATATGTTTCTTTTAAGTTATTTTAGAAGCATAAGTTGCATATAGGTAGTCCTCAACTTACAACAGTTCCTTTAGTGACCATTCAAAGTTACAACGGCACTGAAAAAAGTGATTTATGACCATTTTTCACACTTATCAGAGATGGTATTCAGCAGGTTCTGACCATTTCTGGAGAACCAGTAAATACCACTTCCGACTGGCCCCGCCCCCATCTATTCTCTGCCTCCCAAGTCCCAGCTGATCAGGAGGAAATGGGGATTTTGCAGTAACCTTCCCCTGGAGTGGGGAGGGAATGGAGATTTTACAGCATCCTTCCCCTGCTACGCCCACCAAGCCACACCTACCAAGCCATGCCATACCCAATCAAGCCACGCCCACAAAACCGGTAGTAAAAATTTTTGAATCTCACCACTGACACTTATGATGGTTACAACATCTCCAAGGGATAAAAATTTGGATGCTTGGCAACTGACTCATATTTATGATGGTTGCAGTGTCCTAGGATCATGTGATCACCTTTTGCAGCCTTCTGACAAGCCAATGGGAAATCCAGATTCACTTAACAACTGCAGTGATTCACTTAACAACTGTCGCAAGAAAGGTCGTAAAATGGAGCAAAATTAACTTAACAACTGTTTTGCTTGGCAACAGAATTTTGGGCTCAATTGTGGTTGTAAGTCTCGGACTACTTGTAATAGTTTTTCATAGTGTGCTAAGAAAATGTTGATTTCTGTGAATTTTCCTTATACAATTCTGAAATTAAACCTGCTCAAAATAGCTTATTTTGATATTAAAGATGCACCTGGAATTTGTATCAATATCCCCACAACTGTGTGTACAGTGAATATTTAATTCTTGTATTTGGAAAAGGAGTTATCATGTGGCAATAAAAGTGTATACAACTATATCTATATATTGGAAAATTAGGATACCAGGATGGCTGGAAAGGGAAAAAAGGGCCAATGTTGATACTTCACAAATTCATTGTTGAGGCACATCACCAGGCCCTCTAGAACCAGCTTATTCAATTCCATACTATGAAGCTCTTGTTCACTTGGCAGTGAAACAAATGTCCCTATTTTTCTTTGTCAAATATTCAAGAGTATGCAATACTACTCCATTCATTCTCATTCTACCTCCTCACAGAGTTTTCTTTGTATTTTCTGATGTATCTGTGTTTTGGTGTTTAGCCTAGCACTTCCTCATTCCCACTGATTTGAAATCAAGCCATGTAGCCCATTTGCTTGCAAAGCTCCAGCAATTCATCCTGGGGAAGGCAGACCTTCAGAGCAGCGAAACCCTGCAGAGGAGGCGTCCTTCTCTGTCACAGCTGAACCGAACAAAGGCTGTTGCAAGCTAAAGGGTCCATGGAAAAGATCAACACCGATTCCTCTGTTTTCAGCAGTTAGCAAGTACAAGGCACTGCTAGCGTGATTACTAAAAAATAATATGTCATGGATATGGAAATGAACTTCAACCTTGCTTCTCTGAAAGGCCAATTGCTTTCCAAATCATCATTAAATCCAGTGCTTAAATAGGAAGGTGGTATACAATTTCTGTTGTTTCAGTTTACACCCTAGTGAAATCCAGTGTGAGAGAACTATTGTTTGGGCTTTGAAAGTCAATTCTGTTCTCTGTTATATCTAAAAAAAGTGTAGAGTAATTCTGCCCATGGTCGGTTAAGGCATCACTAATTTACCCCAGTATGACAGAGAGAAGAATTTAACCACCTGGCTCTTTTTTCCCCCCTCATGTAACCCTCACACTTGAAATCAAATTTTTTGTCTTCTAGCCTATCCATGTGGCTGTTACTCTTGTTCCAGCATCCCTACAGGGCAGGGGTGGGTTCTACTTACCTTTACTACCACTTTGCATCACGCCTGCAGTAGCTTCTGCACATGCACAGATCAACTTTGATGATGTCCAGGTCAGTGGGCGGAGCCTCTCGCTGGTTTTACTACCGGTTCTTCTGAACCAATCCAAACCGGGCACAACCCACCACTGCTACAGGGTATTTCTCAAGGTGTGAATCTTCTCCTCATTCTTCCCCTGCTCTCTCCTGCTGATGCTGTCCCTTCCCCCTGCTCATCTTCTCTTTCTTTCTCTTGCCTTGTAGAGGTAAAAGGTCATGGTGCCAGGCTGAGTGCAGCACACTGCCTTGGCTCAAACGCTATGAATTTTGCTTGCTTGTATGATCTCATTCTGGCTTTGATTTGCATTATCTCACCTTGCCTTCACTATCAGGAGGATGCAGGATGATGACATCTTAAGGAGGAGGGGGGGGTTGAATAGTTTCTACCAATTAAAACACTGTTGTGCTAGTTTGCCTTTTCTGTTTGTAAAAAACTGTATAAAAAAGCAATAAACGCTGCAAAGTGAGAGAAACATCTTCGCACAGAGCAAATGCCTGGACCCTGATTTCTACACTGCCTAGTCAAAGCATGCCTCACTTAGTGGATGGCTTCCTAATTGGGTATTAATAAAGGTAGTTGTTAAAGTGTTATTTAGTAATAAACCATTTTGCTCTTGTGATGACCTGGGGCTGGGCATGGAAGCAGCACAGCCGGAACTCCCCTTTATTGCTCCAACTTTCCCCCAAAAGTCCCACCATTCACTGCAAGTCCAGGAACAAAGCTCTAAACATGCGGTTCCAATAGTTCCTGTCTGCTATTAGTCCCAGCTGATCGGGAGAAAATGGGGATTTTGCAGTAACCTTCCCCTGGAGTGGGGTGAGAATGGAGATTTTACAGTATCCTTCCCCTGGAGTAAGGTGGGAATGGAGATTTTACAGTATCCTTCCTCTGCTATGCCCAATAAGCCATGCCACGCCCACCAACCACATCCACAGAACCGGTAGTAAAAATTTTTGAAACCTACCACTGGTCTATATATGTTTGATATTTGAACTGGCTGCCACAAAGTTAACATTCTCAGAAAATTTGACTCAGTGTCTTGGTGAGTTGAATCCTGACCGTGCAAATTTGGATTAATTTTGATGGAAATAATAAATTTTCCCTTTAGCTGGCAAAGATTTAAAGACTCTAAAGAGCAACCATGATTAAGAAATAATTTATTGGCATGTACCATTTCAGAAAGATACTGCTCAGGTTCCTGAAAATCGCTCATATTTTATTTGATTAGTTCCTCATCTTTTCTAATCCTAAACCGTTTCATCCTATTTTTGTATCAGCTTCTAATGTTTTAAAAGAAGAATTTGCATGAAAAGTTATACAACTAATTGTGCACATTTCTCCTTAAACTGCAATGTACTTTTCCACACAGAGTATTTTTGCAAACAGTTTTCTTTCCTGCATGGATTTTTGTCTTGTCTTTTTTCCTCTACCAAGAGAGAACAGAACTTCAAAATTGAGCAAAGTGTACCTATTATTCCTGTATATATACTGTAGCAGAAGATGTCTTTTGTGAGGTCAAATGATTTCTGAACCATCCAGAACAACCTGTTCCAAGGTTGCATATCCTGGATATCTCCAGGGCAAGGTTGGGAAAGAATGAAGTAGAGCACACAGTCTGCCTACATTTCTCTGCTGCAGGTTTGGTAAAAAAATAAAAAATAAAAATACTAGCAACATGCCATTTAGAGTGTTAATAAAGGAACAACTGATTAGTACTTGACTCAGAAAACATAATTTCATTTTAATTGAAAGCCTTAAACATAATACAGGTCTCTTTTAGTAGAAAAAAACTACAGATGGAAATCAATAATAAAATAAAATGACAGTTTTTAATGTTATGCACATTAATTCACTTGCACTACAGTTTAGGTTATAATACAGACATACTACATGCATATGTTATTGTACAATTATGATTACATACTGAAAAATCTAAATGCCACAGTTTTGATGTACATATTTTCTTCCATCTGTTTAGAGAAAGGAAGATTGAATAAACTGAAGCTTTTACTAGCAGCAGCCCTGAGGAAGATACTTTATCGGCAATAGAATCAGTGGTTGCTGGCAAGTAAACAGTCTCCTGCTATCTTTTGAAACCTGCTTTTTTATATAGTGATATAATTTAAGGAAGATGATTAAACCTATTTGATTTACATGCAACTTTTAGAATATGTTTTATATTTCTTTTTCTTATTTGTATCACTCACATTGTAATGTTAACTAGCATTTAATTTGAAAAGATAAATCCTACAAATTGAGTGCTCGAGAACCACACCCAAAAAGTCAGTCCAACCCACACCCAGGTACAAATGAAAACACACCCAACTGTCTGCTAAGCATAGCTGTAGGCAAAAACTGAAGGAACAAATTAGGAATAATTCAATGTTATTAAACCACAATTTTAAAAAGCTGGTGGATTTTTTCCCCTGCATGTTGTCTCTTCTGACTTATGTGTCCTGAGAAGTTTGTTTTAGAAGTGAGTACCAATCTTTTTTCAACACAAACCTCTGTTAACTGATTAGTGTTTTAGCTGATCCTCTAAATGAAAAACTAGGCATGTACTAGATTTCCATAATCACTGTGAAGTTTTATTGCTTCCTACACTCACTCTTAGCCACTGTATCTAGTCACTTCCTTTCCCACTGTAGGTTTCCTTCTTCATCCCTGGGGTGATGTTAGTATCTCGATCCTTGAAAATATGTTCACAGATGCAGTTTATAGTTAGGCAGGGAAAGCTATTTATCAGATGTGGAGTTACAATTTCCTCTTGGTTCTCTTGTTATATTTTGCATGGTTCAGTTGAACAATTGACGATGATTTTATTTTATTTAATTTTTAATCCCATTGGAAATCTGTTGAAGAATTTTGGATGTTCTCCATTTCAAATAAAGTTTATATTGATAATGCATATTTTTTACATTTAGAGATGACAAAATGTATTTGTAGCATGTAATAAATATTAAGTTGCAAATCGATACACAGAATTTTCGTTGCTATATTCAAAAGCAGGCTAACAATAACAGCTAGACTTATATACCACTTCACAGTGCTTTACATCTTTCTCTATGAGGTTTACAGAGTCAACGTATTGCCCCCAACAATCTCAGTCCTCATTTTACCAACCTCGGAAGGATGGAAGGCTGAGTCAACCTTGAGCTGGTGAGAATTGAACTGCCAAACTACAGTCAGCCAGCAGTCAACAGAAGTAGCCTGCAGTACTGTATTCTAACCACTGCACCACCACACCTTAGGATAAGATAGTTGTATTGGTATAGTTGGGCAGCGTACTTCAAATTTATATGGATGTTGACAAATTGCAAAAAACATTAATACTTGTTATATGTATTGAGAGATTAAGTATTATAAAAAAACGTCTTAAATCAGAGGTGGGATTCACTTACCTTCCCTACCAGTTCGCAAATGTGAGATCTCTGTGGACAAGTGCACTTTCACCAGCTGCTCTTCTGGTTTCCGGCACACACATGCTTGCCAGTCAGCTGATCTTCATGCGCACCAGAGCCCCGGAAACCCAAAGACCAGCTGGCTGGTGCACGGGATGGAAACCAGAAGACCAGCTGGTCTTCAGGTTTCCGGGGCTCCGGCACGTGTAAAGACCAGCTGGCCGGTGTGCATGTGTGCGCCGGAAACCAGAAGATGTTGTGGCTCCGATCCCCGAGCCCATCTCATCAGAGGAAGAAGGCTCCGAATATGAAGGAGAGGAGCCGGCCAGGCCTCCCTCTCCAGGCCCCTCCTCTCTGGCAATGCCTCAGGTGTCTGCCGAGGGAGAGGAGATTGACCAGGAGCCAGGTGTCTCCGAGGACAGTGATGAGGGTGATAAGTCGTTCCTGGATCCACGCCAACGAAGGCGAGATAAACGTTTGCAGCAGATGAGGAGGCGTGCCAGGGATTAAGCTGAATCACTGGACCACACCCCACAGGCTATATAAGAGAGTGTGGTGGCCATTTAGACTCTGTGATGGACAAAGCTAACTTCTGGCTAGTGTGTATTAGTTGGTGTTATCTGGTGGAGGAACACTCCCTCTTCTTGTAGTAAAGCACTTGGCAGACGGTTATCGTATTGCTGCCAAGTTCCTGATAATGAACCTTGTGTGTGCTGAGTACTTCTTTAACCCCCGGCTGGCTGTTTGTGTGTGTGTGGGGACGGGGACAGAACAGAAGACCAGGTTTGGGCACTCGGTGCGGAAAAGGTTTGCCATCACTGCCTTAGTGTCTTCAAAGAGCAAATATGGGTTCACGAGTAAATGCTGAATGGTGCTCAAAAAGTAGCTGGAGACTGATATTGTCATAGCATTCTAGACTGAATCTTCACATAGCAAACATAGAAATTGTTTTTGGAGTTCTTGCTCCATAGGCTTTTGGATCCAGGAGCAATTGCTATACCTGAGTCTGGAGCAACATGAGTTTAGATGAGTACCAAATTCCTCAGTGCATACTAACTGAAGGGTCCTTGGTGCTGTCTGAGCTTCCTTGTTTTCTTGCAGACATTTCATTAATTAGCAGTGGTGGGTTTCAAAATGTTTTACTACCGGTTCTGTGGGTGTGGCTTGGTGGGCGTGGCATGGCTTGGTGGGCATGGCAGGGGAAGGATACTGTAAAATCTCCGTTCCCTCCCCAATCCAGGGGAAGGTTACTGCAAAATCCCCATTTCCTCCTGATCAGCTGGGACTTGGAGGCAGAGAATAGATAGGGGCAGGGCCATTCAGAATTTTTACTACCAATTCTCTAAACTACTCAAAATTTCTGCTAACGGTTCTCCAGAACTGGTCAGAACCTGCTGAAACCCACCTCTGCTAATTAGGTAACATCATTAATGCTAGCAGCCCTTACTATCACTGAGGATGTTACCTAGTTAGGGTAATGAAATGTCTGCAAGAAAACAAGGAAGCTCAGACAGCACCAAGGACCCCTCATTTCAACCCTGAACTACAAATATTCTTCTTTATTGATACTAACTGAATACATCATTTTCAACTGGTTTCCTAACTGCAGAGGAAGAGCCAAACACTGATACCATCAGTTAGATATGCGTATTTGTACATAGGATCTGTGAGGAACGCCTCACAGATGAATATATGTATGAGTTTAAAATAAGGACATGCAGGAAAAAACAGTTAATGAAAAAAAGAGAAGGTCATTCCCTGTTTGTGCTGTTTTTAGGTTTAAGGCAGGGGTGAAATCCAGCAGGTTCTGACAGGTTCTGGAGAACCGGTAGCGGACATTTTGAGCAATTCGGAGAACCGGTAGTGGAAATTTTGAGTAGTTTGGAGAACCGGCAAATACCACCTCTGGCTGGCCCCAGAGTGGGGTGGGAATGGAGATTTTGCAGTATTCTTCCCCTGGAGTGGGGTGGGAATGGAGATTTTGCGGTATTCTTCCCCTGGAGTGGGATGGGAATGGAGATTTTGCAGTATCCTTCCCTTGCCATGCCCACCAAGCCACGCCCACAGAACCGGTAGTAAAAAAATTTGGATTTCACCACTGGTTTAAGGTTGTTATATTTCTGCTTGTACTATAGATTTCTCAGTCTGGTGTCCTTCAGCTGTATGGGACTACAGCTCTCAGAATCCAGTGTGAACGTACAACCTGAATGAACTAGTTGTATGATGAATATCTAGGACATAGAAAATCCATATTCTGGGCTGATTATACTGGTGGTTTCACACTCCTGTTATGAGTAATAGGGAGAGGCAATTTAAGTGTGATGAGAACATTGTTATTATTATTATTTTTACCATACGTCAGCAGTGCTACAGAAACAAGATGTTCTGCATTTTAAATCCTTCCCGAGGATATGTTGTGTCAGTTTCTTCCCTGGTCAAATTCTACTGAAAAGTACACCAAGGGTTAATAAAGCCCAGCTGTAAGAGGGTGGCATAAGCAAGGCAAATATAATCAGTGCTTTCTTTAATATTAAGAGCGGGAACTTAAAGAAAAAAACCATACATGGTTGTTACAAGAATTTACAGCCTTTTGCAACAGCATGACTAAACCATGGGGACCAGCCTGGGGGACTGTGCAAGAAAAAAACATATTGGACAAATATGACTTAAAGGAAACGTTCATGCCGATAATAAGTATTTCATATGAACAATCTATAATAGGAAAAACAAAGACTGTAACTTAAGACAGAGACATGAAAGCCCCACTTCTCTAAATTAGGCACCACAAGGACTCATTAATTATGAAATAGTAGCAGAGTTTATGGAACGCCACATGCTTTGAACACATGAGGCCTTGGTTATCTTCTCCTACTAAAAGATCTGAATTAGAAGAGCTGGAAAACAGTTCATCTGAGACTTTCCTTTTCAGCCCTGACAGTGGACACAAAGGATTGAATTTGGGAATTTCTCTATAGAAATCCCATGGTGTATGCTGCATGAAGTGCATAACGTTTTGCATTCATATTTTGTCTATTAAAATCTCTCCCATAGAGAGATTTTGCATTACACCTAGGAACTTTCCCCCTCTTCCCCTAATTTCCAGCCTTATTGTTGTCCTAAAGTAATACTTTCCCTCATTTAAACTTAAATAGATTTGAGAAGTTTAATAAAAAACAAACAGAAAATGACCATCGTGGCAAAATTATGATTAATTAATAGCAAAGTTATAAAACAGAAATTTCATTTTAGTATAATTTCTAAATATATTATGATATAGAGATGAAACAGTAGAGATCAGTGGTGAAATCTAAAATTAGTTACTACTGGTTCTTTGGGCGTGGCTTTGGGGGGGGGTAATGTGACTGGGTGAGCGTGGCCAATTTTTTTTTTTTACTTTTAAAACCATTTTTTCTACAGCCTCTTTGAGGAAGAGGTTGTAAAAAAATGCTTTCAAAAGGCTCTGATGATCCCAGCTGAGTTGCCTGATGGCAGAGGCTTTTGTAAAAAGCCTCTGCCGATCAGACAACTCAGCTTGGCTCGCCAGAGGCATTTAAAAGAAAAAAAGTTTTTTTCTTTTAAAAGCCTTTGAAGATCCCAGCTGATCATCAGAGGCTTTTTTTTTTTTTTACTTTTAAAAGCATTTTTTGGCCAAAGAGGTTGTAGAAAAAATGCTTTTAAAAGTAAAAAAAAAAAAAAAGCCTCTGATGATTGTGCAGCTCAGTTGGGCATGAGGGGGAGGATTTTTGCTACCGGTTTTCCGAACCATCCACCTCCATCGCTACCGGATCGGACAATCCAGTCCGAACTGGGAGCATTTCACCCCTGGTAGAGATATACAAATAAATAAATGAACCCATTCTTTTTTTTTATTATTATTATTAAAAAGTTTTATAAGAAATACAAACAATTTTCTCCCCCCCCACCCTTCCCCTTCCCCACATAAATTATACATTTTCTTATACATAAGAAATCCTCCATATATATGTTTCCCTTAAAGAAAGCATTAAAATAAAACATTTTAATTATATTCGGAGTTGCTCTTCTCCTTCTTCCCTCATTCCACAACAAACCTTCTTCTCCTCCTCCTTTCTTTCCCGTCCCTCCCTCCTCTTCCCTCCTACCTCTTCTCCCACCTCATCCTACTTCCTTTCCCTTTCCCCCACTTCTCTCTTCTTTTCCCCCTTCTCGCCTTCACTCCTACTCCTGTCCCCTTCCCTTCCCTTCCCTTCCTCTTCTCCTTTCTTCCATTCCTCTCCCTCCCTCTCCTCTTCCTACCCCCTCCTCCTCTCTCCTTTCTACCTTCTTTGCTGTGAAATATTTTCCTCCTTCAGTATCTGAGCAACTCCTATATTCTAGAATACACTTTCTTCTGCTAAGACATTTCTCTAATCATCACTTCCCCCCCCTTATCCCCCCCTCCCCACCCCACCCCTGACTTCCCAGAGCAAAAACAGGGCATAGCATCCAACAAACATATGCCATAATAAACTAACAAATTATAAAGTTCAAAGCTCCCACATGTTCTTTAACTCCCTTTGCTCCAATTCAACAACCTCCCTTTTATAAATTCTCAATACCAATTAAATTAAATTCATTCTTCCTACTTATATAGAAAAAAAAGAAAAAAAAACCTTTTTCTTAATGCATAATCCGATACTTTAGCAGTCTTACAAACAATAAAAATCATGAATAAATTCCATTTCTATACCAGAAAAAAAAAATTTCATCTTAAAATCTTGCACATTTTAGTCTAATGTTAAGCATTTTAAAAATCTCTTAATACCTTTAAAACACTTATTTACCAAATATAAATTTCAGAATCTATAGGAGGGTATCTTTCAATTTTTCAATTAACCGTCTTAATACCTCTAACTTTTTAAAAGAACAACCCTTAACTATCCAAAACTAATTATCAGTTTACAATAAAATTCTGAGTTTAACATTAATCCTCTTCGCTTCAAAGGGTTAGACATCCTAAAAGCTTATACAATTTATCACATATATCTTGTAGAATAATATAACCTTATGTTAAACATTTTAAAAATCTTTTAATACCATTAAAACACATATTTGCCCGTTGCCAATTTCAAAATCCACAGGAGAATATCTTTCTTAATCTTCTGTTCTTCACTTCTTTTTGTATTTTTTCCAATCCTTTTTTTTAATAAATTCTTTCAACAATCCCCCCAGTTTTATTTTGGAAACTTTTAAAATAGTGATTTGAGGTTGATGTTTCTGAAATACTCGCTCTCTTCTTGAAGTCAGATTTTCTAACTTAAAATCCTCATCTCGTCTCTTCTGGTTTGTATAATCATTCAATCCATTTCTTTGTCCATATAGCCAAAATTTGTTGCCATAAAGATTGTCAGCTTGCAATAAAGAAACCATTTGTTGCTTTTCTGTCATTGGAATGGAAACGTCCACCAAAACCTTTGTTTCAGCTGTACCAGCCAATCTCTTAATCCTGTCCATTTCCTGATCTTCCAAAAACAAATTCTTCTGAATAATTTCCTGCTTATAATTTCCCAAGCTATTTTTTGAAAAAGCCCTTTCGATTGTATTCAGCAGGGCTGAGGTAAAAAAGTCTAGAAGTTCTTGAAAAGCCTGGACAGTCACGGCTTGGGAATTTGCTGATTCACCAGCCCTGTTGTCAGCCATATTTCAGCTACTTTGTATTTATCCAGCTATCAGGACAACAATTCAACTTTTTTCCACACAGTATAAAGACCAGATTTTAGTTAAAATCAGAACCAAATTCTTTTCCTCAATACCAAATTCTTTCCATGGACGCTTCCCCTTTAAAACTTTCTCTTAGGGTGTAATCCAGTAGCTGTAAAGTATTAACAAGCCTTAACGAGCGCTTCCCCTGGTAGTTTCTTCCTCCCGCCCTCAGGCGCCATTTTCTGCATATTAAAGCGGAGTTAAAGTGTTACTTGCAAATTTCCTTTTGTTTTCTCCTGATTTGCTCCGTCTGCGATCGAAGTAAAGATGTTAAAAATCCCCCCTGTTGATTTTCTGCAGATTCTGGTCGCAGCTTCTAGCTCCGCTTCAGCGGAGTCGTTTCTGGTCCGGCTTGACAGGCTTCAATAGGGAGCCCACACCCTTTGCGCCCCAGGATTTCTCCTAGCGCACTTGGGGGCTCTACCCCCGCCTGTCGACTCTTCTCTCTCCCCTTTGCCCGGGGAGAGGGTTCCAAGCCTCCAGACAGCAGTTTTTCAGCTGTTCTGGGGCTTTTACGGAACCAGAGAATGGGCGCTCCAAAAAGAGCGTCTTCAAAGCTGCGGAGCCAGGCAGGAAGCCCCAAATGAACCCATTCTTAAGAAACATCCACTATTTCCTATAACTCTCTTGAATGATTCTTCACAAATACAATTGCAGCAAAAAATTGTGATGGCTATCATAAACTAAAGATAAACTCAACATTGTATGCAATCTAATTTTGTACATGTTTTCTTCCACTTCTATTCAAAGCTCTCACCTGAATTTTTAATATTGCAGACTGAACAGGGCAATGGAGTGTTTTATTAGTAATATTTTTAAAGCTATTGTAAATCTTTTAACAATTCCAATACCACTTAGATGTATTATACCACTCCATAGTGCTTTACAGCACTCTCTGAGCCATTTACAATGTCTACATATTGCCCCCAATAATCTGGGTCGTCATTTTACTGACCTTGGTGGATGGAAGGCTGAGCCAAACTTGACTTGGTCAGGATCAAACTCCAGTTTGTGAACAGAGTTAGCCTGCAATACTGCATTTTAACCATGGAGTCTTCACTGCTCCTAATTTCCTTTATTCAGAGATCAGTAATCTGCCTATTGAGATCAATTGACAAAATAACTTTTCAATCTGAGGAATTCAAGGAATTTGTCTTCCATTCCAGCAGAGGAGTATGATAACTAAGACTCTGGCTAAAAAATTATATGTCTTTTGTCATTTCCATCAGTTTCCAAAGCTTAAATACTGAGAGGATGTAATACATTTTGGATAAATCATACTTTTATGTGAATAGTTTTAATTTCTTTGGATGTTTAGTCACAAAACTGGATAAGTAGTGTATATATAAGCACAGAATGATAGGTTATTCAATTTCAAAGTTGTATGAAGCTTTTCATTTTTCTTGCTTTTTTCATTGTTCTATTTTATGTTATTAGAATTATATTTTTTCTGGGTTGGATATTTTGATAGAAGGTATGACCTAGGTCATTGCAGCAATAAAGTCCAGGGCTATATTATGCCCTCTTGTCTCCATTAGGTTTCATATCTCATTCTCTAGTTAAATTTTAAGCCTATTTTTTTTCTTTTCAGGTGCTAACAGCTGAAATAGTCCTTAACTTCCCTCCACTTCAGTTACATTATGGATATTTCAAGAGTTGTCTTCTTTTAAAACGCCAAAGGTCATAGATCTCTCTTGTCTTCTCCTGGTTTATAGGGATTTAGAAGCTAAAGCTATTTGTAGATGATATTCAGCTGTTCAGTATCTTCTTAAAAATAGACATTTATTGCATTCCTTGGGGCAATATTTTCATCCAACAAACAGAAAAATAAAATGGAATTGTTTCTTACATCTAAGCCACCATGGCTTAGGACCGGGGTATCTATGAGACCGCCTTCTGCCACCAGTGGCCTCTCACCGACCAGTACGCTCCCATAGAGAGGGGCTCCTCAGGGTGCCGTCGGCCAAACAATGTCGACTGGTGGCCCCCAGGGGGAGAGCCTTCTCTGTGGGGGCACCCATCATCTGGAACGAGCTCCCCCTGGAGATATGGAGGATCCTGGACCTGCGCGCTTTCCACCGTGCCATTAAAACATTTCTTTTCCAGCAGGCCGGCCTGGCCTAACCTCTCTTTTAAACTTTTTAAACTTTTTAAAATTCTTAAATTTTAAATTTGTCTTATAAAGTGGGGTATTTTAAATTTTGTTTTTTTGGGCCAATTATTTAATTGTATTTTAATGGTTTTTTAACATTTGTATTATATGTATTTTATTTGGCTGTCCACCGCCCTGAATCCTTCGGGAGTAGGGCGGTATACAAATTCTATTAATAATAATAATAATAATAATAATAATAATAATAATAATAATAGAAATAAGAACTTTAGTTAGAGATAAGTAACACTAAATAAAAGTTTGTGGTTGTGAAGGTGAAGCAAAAAAAAAAAATATTGGTTTGCAAGTTCTGCCACCTGTGTGTTGGACCCATGCAGTTTCTGCTTGGTTAATGCTCCTAGGAGGGAAGCAGTGATTAAGGCCTCATTGCAGGAAGATGAGTGTCATTGTCTTGAATAAAGCTGTGGTATACACCCTTCTTAAGAGACTATCCTTGGATGTCACCTTTTTAGACAACTTTTTTCTAGTTTTCAATCTTTTCTTCAAAATCTACATAAGAACTCTGGAGAGGGCCTCCAACAGCACAGGATATGGTATCATTGCAGGGGTGAAATGCTCCCAGTTCGGACCGGATCACCCAATCTGGTAGCAATGGAGGCGGGTGGTTCGGAGAACCAGTAGCAAAAATCCCTGCCCGCCCCTATGCCCAGCTGAGCCGCACAATCATCAGAGGCTTTTTTTTTTTTTACTTTTAAAAGCATTTTTTTCTACAACCTCTTTGGCCGAAAAAATGCTTTTAAAAGTAAAAAAAGAAGCCTCTGATGATTGCGCGGCTCAGCTGGGATCTTCAAAGGCTTTTAAAAGAAAAAAAAAGCCTCTGCTGATCAGGCAACTCAGCTGGGATTGTCAGCGTCTTTTGAAAGCATTTTTTACAACCTCTTTGCCGAAGAGGTTGTAGAAAAAATGGTTTTAAAAGTAAAAAAAAAAAAAAATTGGCCACGCCCACCTAGTCACATTACCCTCCCACCAAGCCACGCCCACAGAACCCATAGTGACAAATTTTAGATTTCAATACTGTATCATTGTTATTATTTATTTATTATTAAGCATGTATGCTTCGCATGTCACTGTCAAAGACTCTGGACTGCTTAAAGCTTCAAAAAAACAACAATGTAGAACAACTATAATCTTAAAAACATTAAGCATTAAAATTCAACATTAAAATTATTTTTAAAAAATGGATTAAAAAGAGATCGATATGTAAATGGTGGAGGTGATCTTCTCCTAGTCTACTTTCCATCTCCAGAATGGTTAGACCTCATCAGGTCCCCAAGCCATTTGTCCGAGACAGGTTTTCAGGCCCTTTCAAAGGGCCGGGAAGGTGGGGGAAAATCTCGTCTCAAGGGGCACATTATAAAATAATATCTGTTCAATTGCTTCATACTGATAACATTCAGTTATAGAGCTATACATTTTGTAAATTAGCCCAGAACTAAAACACATCTTCTATTATAAAGCAACAACAAAATATTTTACTATTATTCATTTTTATTTATATCACCCACAGTATTACATTTGACACAGCAACTTTTGGAGTTGCGTTTATAAATATGAAAGTTACCATTGACTTTTTCTTAAGACTTCAATGTCTAGAAGGATATGTTCAAGAAAAGCCTTTATATTATGTGGTGTATGTATCAATATTTAATGGGGAGTGTTATATTTATAACACAAAAGTGCTACCTGGAGTGTTGTAAATTTTACTTTTATATGCTGGATATGTTTGAGTTAGGAGAGAAGGAAACAGAAAAAAGTAATCAAGAGACTACTTATGCTCAATAAAATGAAACAATGGTGAGTCACTGAAGCCCCACAAAAAGCCCTTAGCTAAATAACCAAGACTATTTTGGGCTCTTCCACTGTATTCCACATATCTACAATGAATGGCACCAAAAGGGTAAAAATAAAATTCTAGATTAGTGTTTTTCAAACTTGGCAACTTTAAGATTGTGAACTTCAACTCCCAGAATTTCCCATCCAGCATAAAAAAAACCCATTGTTCTAGATGAAACAGTGCCATTGAGAGAGGTTTGTGTTAATAGTATTTCGAATGTCAAGATTTTCTATTTTTTCATTTACTTTGCTATTTTCTGGAAACCAAATAAAGAAATATATAACTGTCTATTATACAATGTTATCTTTTAGAACCCAGGAGGTGTACTTACTCAGTTGGAATGCGTAACTCTAGAATGATACCTTCACAGAAATTTATGTGGCTCCCACCCTAAGATAGTCCCACCCTAAGATAGATGATAGATGATTGAATAGAGATAGATAGACAGACAGACAGACAGACAGACAGACAGACAGACAGACAGAGACAGAGACAGAGACAGAGACAGACAGACAGACAGATAGACAAGATGGATGGATGGAAGGATCGATGGATCGATCGATGGATTGATGAATAGATAGACAGACAGAGACAGACAGGCAGACAGATAGACAAGATGGATGGATGGATGGATGGATGGATGGATGGATAGGTAGATAGATAGATAGATAGATAGATAGATAGATAGATAGATAGATAGATAGATGATAGAGACAGATAGAAGATGGATAGATGGATGGATGGATGGATGGATGGATGGATGGATGGATGGATGAATAAAAGATAGATAGATGGATGGATAGAAATATCTTATTCATTTATTTAAAATACTTTTATGACCACCTCTTTTATATTCTGTAACCCTAGGGGTTCACATCCAAGAAGAAATGCTAAAAAAGACACTTTGCATGACCATCAATTGCCAAAAAGATCGACAAACTTGAGTATCATCAGCACAACAATGGGATTGGAAGTCCTGATAATGAATCAGGATACCCAAAGGAAGCATATACAAAGTAAACAAAATGGGCTCCTAGTCTTAGGGGCAACCACTACAAGAGGAAAGTTCTAAAACTGAAATCTACCGTGCTGCAGAATACTGCATAAGAACAATAAGACCAAAAATATTTAAATCAATCAAATGTGCTAATAATTATGCCCCCAAACTATAATGTAGCCATCAATATCTGATGGTCAAGTATATTTAATCTTGTATCAGATCTAATAATAGGATGTCAGGTGTTGTGGCTTGATCATCAGAGTACCATTCAGAATTCAGGGGAACGAGAGACCTGCACCAAATTGTTCATGCTTTCACTGTTCTTTCTTAGGATACATTCTTTGAAAACTGAGTTCTGATTGGTGATGGTAATGCATATCTTGATTACCACATGCTTAGACTCCTACAACATGTTCTACATTATATCAGTGTATATCACTATATTTGAGACGTTTTGATAAATATAATTGGTCCAGAATGCAGCAGCCAGAGTGTTGGTGGAATAATTCAGCCACTGCAGGAAAACATGAATGTTGGAGTGACTACATTTGTCACCAATAAGGTTCCAGGTCCTATTCAAAGGTTCAGTCATAACCTGCAAAGTTGATATGTTCAACTTTGATGTATATGATGTGGTGGTGTGTTACATAAGGCACTTCCCATAATTGATTCCGCTCATCCTGCTTAGACTTTTAGAGAAGATCTGCTGAGAATTCTACTTCCCCTGGAAGTACATGGAACCTAGGTTTGATAGCAGTCCATTCACTGTATCCTGGAACCAGTGGTGGGTTGCTCCCGGTTTGGTCCGGTTCTATAGAAAACTGGCAGGAGGCTTTGCCCACCCATCACGATGTCATCATGGGTGATCTGCGCACGCGCAGAAGTGCGCTTGCGCTCTCGCTGTGAACCAGTAGTAAAGGTAAGTGGAACCCACCCCTGCCTGGAACATGTTTTTTGCACAGGGGAAGGTGACTTTTCCTACTCACAGGGCGGTGAAATTATTCTTGTTCCCTTGTCCAGTTGATTGTAGCTGACTGACTGTGCCCATCTTTATCTTTTATTGTCTTCTTCAATTATTATTGTATGCAATTTCTTGTTTCATAGCCTCTAAGCCCAAAAGTAAGTAAAATATGAATTGTCATATATTTGGCATAATATCAAGTCCTACAATATTGGCAAACTAAAGAAGCAAGAACCACATGGATTCCAGGACACAGCTTTAAAGCTGGTCAAGTGCAAAAACATAATCTTGAGAACTGAAAATGTTCAAGTTCCCAAACAGACTTACAACCAGCATCTAAGATGGAATCTTTTTGAAATAACTTTTCCCATCATCCACACCCCTGGGATGGGTTGCCTTTTCTTATACCCACTTTCATTGTCCATTTGGTTCCTATATTCCCTCACAAATACTCCTCCCACGGTGGGGCATAGAAAATGTGGCATACGGAAGACTCACTCCCTGGTGGCACTCCGGTGGGGGGCCCAAGTCATTCTGATTGAGGCACATCCCATGGACCGTGTGAGGCTGGTGGCGGCCCCTGGCACGCCGGGACTGTAGTCAGGTTGCTTGGGAATGCAGCCCAAAGTGGGTTGCCTAAGGAGGAGAGTTCCGTAACTTCATGATAAGGATTGGCTCTGAGGGTTGGGCTGGTCAGGCTGGGGCGCAATGCAAGGCTGGGCGTACTGCCAGGAGCGGTGCCTGCGCTTATCCACCCCCACCCCCAGAGGACTGGGGGGTCAGGGGGGCACAGCGGCAATTCTGGGAGTAACTATGACTCTCTTAAGCATCTCTGATGCTTGGGTGGGGGCTATGGTTGTACGGCCTGTGTGCCTCATCGTGGCGACCGCTGGGTAAGGTACAGATGGATATATTCCCCTGTGCCTTAGCAAAGACCTAGGCCAGTCCCCTGCTGGGGTAACCTTCCTGCAGGGGTTCATTGCTGGTTACAACATTTCATAGAAAGAAAAGTCCTGGAGTCTGGGACAACAGCAGTCAAGACAGAACAGTGGGATGCATGGAAGCTCCCCATGATATTCCTAGTTCTAGGCATTATAGTTCTAGTTCTAGCTTGTTCCTGTGCATCTTTGGCCAGCAATTTATATCTCAACATAGCCTGAGTACGCACAGGCATCATAAATATCCCACAGATGTGAATGCTGAGAGGGTTGCTATCTTACCCACGAAGCATTTGCACTGGTCCCCTGAGGATTATGAGGCTTTGTGATGCCATGCCGATTGCTGCTGGATGGCTGGGATGTCTAATTACTGAGATATTTAATTAATTTGGTTTAATCTTGATGGCCAGAAGAAGACTACCTGGCCTATGCGGATGACCTGGTGCTCCTGCTAGAACAACCAGCCAGGTTACAAGAAAAACTCGACTGCGTGGCATGTGCCCTCCATGCAACTGGATTGTCCTTGAATCCAGCTAAGTCCTTTGGCCTGCCAAGGGTGAGAAGCGTAAGTTTATTATTTATTTATTTATTTATTTATTTATTTATTTATTTATTTAATTTGTATACCACCCTTCTCCAACAGGACTCAGGGCAGTGAACAGCCATGGTAAAACATAACATATAAAATTTAAAAGCAGTTTAAAAACATTAAACAATTTTGGCTATCCATTTTAATTAATTTAATTTTTTTAATTTTTTTGATTTATATGCCGCCCTTCTCCGGAGACTCAGGGCGGCTTACAATGCGTTAAGCAATAGCCTTCATTCTTTTGTATATTTTATACAAAGTCAGCTTATTGCCCCCACAAACTGGGTCCTCATTTCACCTACCTTAGAAAGGATGGAAGGCTGAGTCAACCTTGAGCCTTGGAGAGATTCGAACCAGCAGAAATTGCAGGCAGCTGTGTTAATAACAGGGTGCACTAAACCACTGTACTATCAAGGCTCTCTATTTAAAACAATTTAAATTTCAATTTAAAACAACCCGGATTAAAACCAATTACAAATTAAAACTGAAGGGATGGGATCAAGCCAGCCCGGCTAGGTGAAAAAGATGTGTTTTCAGGGCCCGACAAAAAGTCCGGAGGTCTGGTCTGGCCCTTTTACCAACTTCTTTGCTTACGTAAGTACTTCTATTCGTCCACTGGGGCCGGATGACTCGGTGCGCTTATTGGGCCTCCAGCTTAACTGGAAAGGCCGGGTTATCCTGAAGCACACTGGTCTCTTGGAGGGCATGCTGAATGAGCTGTCTCAGGCACCTCTTAAGCACCATCAATGGCTTAAGTTATTGAGATCGTATTTGGTACCGAAGTTCAGGCACAAACTTGAACTTGGTTATGTGCACCATAGTATGTTTATGAAGATGGACAGATTGATGAGATCTGCGGTGTGGCTCTGGCTCCATCTACCGAGTGCTGGGATACTTCCCTCCCATATCAAAGATGGGGACTTGGGAGTGCCCTGCTTCTCTACCTCAATATCACTCCTTCAGAAGGCACGGCTTGAGAAAGTGGCCTTTGGAACTACTTTGTTGCCCACTGCCGTGTTACAACAGGAGGTGTTCCGGTCGCTGATGAACTGGATTAATTGGCTGAGCATGATGGCCTCCGCAGTTGTTACCACCAAGACGGAGGTCCGACTGGAGTGGAAGAACATTCTTGCATGATCTATCAATGGTAGAGACTTATTTATTTATTTATTTATTTATTTATTTATTTATTTATTTATTGCGATTTATATGCTGCCTTTCTCCCTAGGGACTCAAGGCGGCTTACAAAATGACAACTTCAATACAAATCACAATACAATACAAAATTAAAATCAGTAACCCAATTAAAAAACAATTTAAAATTATACCAGTGTACCCCCAAACGGATCAGTTTAATTGGCGGAAGAGCCACATCTTCAGCTCGCGACGGAAGGAAAGAAGGTTGGGGGCTGTCCTGAGCTCAGTGGGCAATCCATTCCAGAGGGTCGGGGCTCCCACAGAGAACGCCCTCCCCCTGGGGATCGTCAGCCGACATTGTTTGGCCGACGGCACCCTGAGGAGGCCGACTCTGTGAGAGTGCACAGGACGATGGGAGAATGGCTGGAGATGGTTCTGCAAGTACCCCGGGCCCGGGATACTTATGTATCACAGATGTGGATGGAGCTAGCCATGGGTGTTTGTTGCGCCCTTCCCGGGTGTTTTCCCAGTTGTTTATATGGGGCATCCAGTTGAGGGGTGGCATATTCAGCACTAACTCTAGGAGTGCACGTGGTTCCAGCCATCAGGTGGTGGGCAAAAGCTGTCGAGGTGCCTGCTAAGCCCCCAAAAAGCTGAACCATGTTTTACAAGTCTGAGAGATCACGCACAGTGCATCCATCATAATTGAGTTCTCCACCATCTTGTGCACTTGTTACATCAAGACAGAGTTTGTTGCTGGGTGGAGCCCATTATACCATCTGGTATATTTCATAAAGCCAGACTTGGTGGTGGACTGCATCATAGAATTCTGGGTCTTGGATGTGGCCATTGTCTCGGGGTAGACTGTGAGAATCCTGGGACCTTAAGATCACAAAGTATGGCTGGGAAGACCGCGTCAGAGATATCTTGAACTGGGCAGCTTCTACTGTTCAGGTGATCCAACTGCTAGTCATCATATGAAACCAGGGACTATGCTCCCACCCTCCTGTGCGTGCGTGTGCAGCCCCCTTGCATGTGCCCAACCCCCGCGCATGCATGGCAGACGACCAGCTGGCTGGCAGGTGGCGCACACACATGCACGATGGAGCTAAACTGGGGTGATGGCTCAAGTGCCCATAGAGAGGGTGTTGTGTGCCACCTGTGGCATGCGTGCCATAGGTTTGCCATCACGGGACTAGTCAATGTTCACTGTTTTGTATATGTTCAACATTTTTGCAAAATATCTTGAAGGCTATTTTCCTTGTCTTCAGTTAAAGCAATCTTTCCCCCACCTATCCTATCCTTTTTGACGTAGAAGCACATTCTGTGCTCAAGAAGCCTTAGTTAATTCAGGCATTTCCTGGATAGGAAAGAAAATGCAGCTTATTATTAACCTGCCTGCTAATGAAATTGTGTCATGATTTCTATTTCATTCAGAAGAAAAGTAAAATAAACGGGATTCAAAGGGTTAGTGCAGGAGGTAAATGTCATTTTAAATCCCTTTAATCATAAATCCATAGTGCTAGATAGCTAGCAATGTACTCTGTCACAAAGCATAAAAGTAGAGGATTAAACTGATCATATCACTTATCTCTTGTTTGTCTGAATCTTGCATAGTTTTGGCTCCTTCCTTTCACAGCTCTAACACAAAACCCCCTCATTTTTGCAAGGAGAAGGGAAATAATAGCCTTTGCTTGCTGAGGTTGGACATTTGTTTCATATTTATGTTTTCACAGCAAGGCAGACTTAGTTGCAGAATTGCTGTGGTTTAAAGAAGTGTGAGCATCCCTTATTGCAGTAAACTATTTAACTTGCATACAACTATGCCTTTGGTGACCGTTCTAGAGAAGACAGGCTAGGCTTTGTCTTCCTTCTGAAAGGAAGTTTGTATTGGCTGTATCCAAGTAAATGACACTGTTTCACCCCTAATGATTCTCCCTTCCCCATTATTTTATATTTAACTTTACAGGAGAATGGTACATCTTTGCTTCAATACATGACAAATCACTGAATGGCAGGACACAGTTAGATCTGTATAGTTAGATTTGCACTACTCAGTATATAGTTTGCAGTCCTATCCAAGACTTAAGATGTTTTTTGTGTGTTGGTGGAATCTGTTTACATCACAATTCATATAGTTTTATGGGTGTTCTTTTCTTACACAGATTTAGTAACACAAGTATTACTTGTTACTTACTTTTCAGATTTTTCTAAAATGCAGGTGATATTTGAGTCCAGTTTTCTAGGTTGGGATTGGATTTTGCTCCATGGTTAACCCTACAGTAAAAACTGAACATTATAATTATATTTAAAAGTTCCCTTTCCCTCCAGCACTCAAGTACAGTACATTATTGTAAGGTGGTTTATCTTCTTTTTTTTCCTGTGAAAAAGAGAAATAGAAGCAGAAGATCAGGTTAGATTTGTTCAGAAGTAATACCAATAGCATGTTTTCTGTCTCTTCACTGTCATCTTCTGGGTGTCTAGGTTTCTGCAGCTGTTGTAATCCCGACATTTACAGGGCTTTTTATATTCATGGCTATTTTTCTTTAAAAGATTGCTCTTGTGTTTTCTTATGCTGGTGTCTGAAAATTAAAACAGCCAGAATTCATATGCATTCCCTCCCTGAAATTTATTTTTTTGAGAGCCTTAAGCTTAGACTGCCATCTAAAGGCCATTAGCTTCTTAAGATACCACCACAGCCCTCATTTTTCTAAATGCTTACTTTATCTCCATCAGGCAGGAATCTGATCCTGTAGAGAGTTATCACAATATTATACAATATGGACATGTGCTCATCCAGTTTGGTTCCTGTTTTGGCAAGCACATCATTTTTTAATAATAGCAATCATTTTTTGTCATATAAAAAAAAGAAGGAATCTTCTGTTTGGTATCACTCTTCAGCCTTGGTTGCGCTTTGGTCCATTTGATCAATTCATGAACATCAAGGAGAGGTAGGATTGAACCAAATACTTTGATACTTTGCAGGAAGCATGCAACAAAACTCTGACAACAAAATTTGAGAGGGCCAGCAATTATCTTTGGCTAATCTACCAGAACAGCCCTTGATTGCTTCATCTAGTCAATAACATATCTAACTTTGTCTTTTGATCCAGCTGCTGCCATGACTACTGTCTGTGCAAATATCAACATATAGCTTTATGATCTTGACTTGTTTCCCCAAATACTGTTTTAGAAAGGCTGCATCCTTCCTGAAAAGAAAAGTTACTGATAACTGTACAAAGAGGGGAAAGTGGGTTGCATGGGTATCTTGTTTTTTTAAAAATTTGATTTATATGCCGCCCTTCTCCGGAGACTCAGGACGGCTTACAATGCGCTAAGCAATAGCCTTCATCCTTTTGTATATTTATACAAAGTCAGCTTATTGCCCCTACAACTGGGTCCTCAATTTACCTACCTTAGAAAGGATGGAAGGCTGAGTCAACCTTGAGCCTGGCGAGATTCGAACCTGCAGTAATTGCAGGCAGCTGTTCTTAATAACAGGGTGCTTTAGACCACTGTACTACCAAGGCTCTTTAATTATCAGAGCAGTGTGATAATTAAGATACTGAATGACGGTTGGTGAGTCTAAGGTTCAAGTCTGCCATCAATGATGCAAGCTTATTTGAGGGAATGGATCAGCCAGTTTCTCTAAGACCACATCACAGAATTATAATTGATGGGAGAAAAATGAAAGAAAAAGCGCCCTTGAATGAACAATTAAGTATAAATCAACTGGATATTTAAAAAAATTATGTAAATGATGTTTGGCTAATTAATTTTAATGTAAATAATGTTTGACTCAGATGTTATCTGGAAATTATTCATCCTACTACACAAAACTAATCAGAAATAAAGTTGGTCATTATCTGGTTGGGACACCAGGTTCCAAAGAGTTAAGCCTGTGATGGTGAACCTATGGCATGTGTGCCACAGATGGCACACAGCGCCCACTCTGTGGGCATGCGAGCCGGCACCCTAGTTCAGCTCCGCCACGCATGCCCGTGTGCCTCCCACTGGCCAGCTGGTCACCAAATCTCTACCGCACATGTGCGGGGATTGGGGTGCATGTGGAGGCCCGCACAACATGCATGGGGGGTGGGGCATGTGGGGGGCATATGCACATTGAATTTTGGGGGTTTGGGCATGTGTGCATTTGCCCACGCTTGTGCTTTGGGCACTCAGTCCAGAAAAGGTTAGTGTTGTGGCCCATCAGCGGCCTGTGCAGTTAGTTGATTCCAACAGGCTGGAGAAGATGTGGTGCCAGAGGCGGGGATTCAGCCAGGGTCTTCAGAACCTCCAGAAGCTCCCATAAGTGAAGAGGAAGAAGAGGAGGAGCCTCTTCTTGATGCACAAGCACGCAGAGCTGTTAAAAGGCAGGAGTGGCTCCTCAGGAGGAGGTCTCCTCGAGAGTAAGGCTTGGGGCTAATTGGCCACTCCCCTAGTCTATTTAAGGAAGGACGACGACTGATGCAATTTGCAGGAAACAACTTCATTCATATTCCTTCGCGTCTTGATTCCAGAAACGTTTGATTCGGCTCTTTTTTCTCTCTTGTCAGTTTTCCTGCAAATTGCTTCTGGGCATTCTGCCAACCACAGTAAGATTACGGTTATCTGAAATACTGTGCCTCAGAATTGAGTTATTATTCTTTGGATTCTTGTCGGCTGTTAATGAAGTTAAATTAACAGCCCTTGTTCAGAAAAGACTGATTTAAACTGTACTTGTATTTGAACAACTACTAAGAAAACTCATTAGTAGTCCTCAATTAGTAAACTAAGGTTTGTATGGACTTTGTGTGTGCTGCATTCTGTGGGGTCCGTAGCTGGGGCAGAACAGTTAGCCATCACTGGGTTAGGCTGAATATGAAAAATTTAAACAGAAAAAAAAGTCCAGAAGAAAAGAATTTCCATATTATTATGAAGAAAACTTTCATGAAATTCACCAGGAGTTGAGTTTGATTCAAAGGAAGGCAATCTGACTCAATGGTCATATAAAACAAATCAGAGCCTGAGGCAGAAATGTAATTTGAGAAAGTATCTCTGCGATGATTTTATCTAGTCTTCAATGGAGATAAGGGGAGAAAGTGGTGAGGCGCTTTCAGTCTTACAAGAGTCTGTTACTGTAACTTTATAATAAAGTAGTTTTAGGTTTCATAACTTTGGTGTCCTAATGTTGGTGTACCTTGAAAGTATGTCACCTAGTCACCTGCAAATATTCTGAATCACATTTCTTCTATTTTTTAAATCAGCATGCTCAATGAATGGACATTATGAAAACTGTAATCCAAAATACCTGAGTATCACTAAGTGAAAGAAGGGAGAGTGCAGCTAAATGAAAACTGGTGATTTGTAAATAAACTTCTGTGGATGTTATGGTGCTGGCAATTACTGTTATAATGTAACTTTTCTTTTTATATATAGAAGCCCTAAATACCTTTTTTAAAAACTCATCAGCATAGTAGCTCTAAGTAAGCAGGACACAAAATACCTTGAACAATGTTAAAAAGGTTGACTTAGTTATACCTCAAGGGAATATCATGTGATTAATCTGTTCAGCCACTGGGTGCCAATGTTGTCTAATATTTCATAAACTGGCATTTTTTGTATTAATCCTGAGACCTTCAATCTAAACAGATGTTCATACATTATAATACTTGGAGATCTAATATGATTAGAGATTTGAGTATTTTAAAGGTAGAGGCTAACATTCACTTTTAAATAGGACCCTACCAAATTATATTTATTTATTTGTCAAGAACGTATTCGGTAATTTATATAATTATAAAAATGAATTGAATACATAAAATAGATACAAATAAAGGAAACATTAGGACAGGGATGGTAGGCACACTGGTGGTCTTATGCACCATTACATACCTTTTAGGAATGGGGTGAGGTCAACAGTAGACAGGCTTAGGTTAAAATTTGGGGGTTGGGGGTTGGGGATGAAACCACAGAGTCAGGTAGTGCATTCCAGGCACAGACCACTCTGTTGCTGAAGTCATATTTTCTGCAATCGAGTTTGGAGCGGTTCACTTTAAGTTTGTATCTATTGTGTGCTCATGTATTGTGGTTGAAGCTGAAGTAGTCATTGACAGGTAGGACATTGTAGCAGATAATTTTATGAGTTACGCTTAGGTCATACCGAAGACGGCGTAGTTCTAAGTTTTCTAAGCCCAGAATTTCAAGCCTGGTGGCATAAGGTATTTTGTTGCGAGCAGAGGACTCTTCTTGTGAAATATTTCTGGACATGTTCAATTGTATTAATGTCCAATATGCAGTGCGGGTTCCAGACGGATGAGCTGTATTCGAGAATTGGTCTAGCAAATGTTTTGTATGCTCTGATTAGTGTGTAAGTACTTGTATTTAATTTTTGTTCTTCTTGCTCTCTCATTTTAAGTAACAGCAAGTATGTCTGAGCTTTGATTGATTCTAGGAAGAATTTTAAAAATAATTATTTAAAAGAAATTATTTTCTCCCCCATGCCTACAGCTACTGGGTACCTATTTCATGTAAACAGTGAAAATTGTGAAGAACCACTAGAGGTCAGTGTATCTCAATCAAAGATGTTAACATTGCTAAATAAGATTTAGCTACAAGTCTAAGCTTTTAAACCCTACCCATTGTTCTTAACATTTTCCATACGATTTATTCATACACATCTCCCAATAAATTGTAAAACAGGATGTTTACTTAATTGAATACTAGATTGTATCCAATAAATATGCAATGAAAATCATGCAATTTGTCACTTCAGTGCAGTAAAAGGTGTTTAGACAAAAGACAAAAATAATATTGTGATGAGGTCAGCAGATTGGTCAAGATAATCACAAAGGGCCTCTTTATTCTTTTAAATGTTTGCCTGAAATCTTGTCTCAGGTTTCTGTAAGTTGAGCAGGGTGAGTTCCCAAAGGCAATGCCTCTTAAAACAGACAAAGGGAGAGTTGATTGCTTGGATTGTGTTTCAATAACCCCAGGAAGACATGGTGATTTGCCACATCATGCCCAGGCATGTCCTGTGACTCTTGAATGATAAGTGACTTCTCCTTTTATCTTTCTCAGCAAATGGAGAGAGGACAATTTTTGAGCCCTTTGAGCCATTACCTTTGAAATCCTTTGAGGTTGGACTGTCTGATTAAATTCTATGTACAGGTAGTCCTATACAATGGCACTGAAGTTACAATGGCAGTGAAAAACATGGCTTATGAGTGTTTTTCATACTTCTGACCATTACAGTATCCCCATGGTCATATGGCATATATTTTATGATGGTTGCAGTGTCCTGGGGTCATGTGATCTTCTTCTGCAACCTTCTGACAAGCAAAGTCAATGGGAAGCCAGATTCAGTTGTTGTTAATTTAACAACTCTTAAGAAATATGGCAAGATAGATCATAAAGTGGGGCAAAACTCACTTAACAAATGTCTCACTTAGCAACTGAAATTTGGGACTCTATTACAACCATAAGTTGTGGACTACCTGTAATTGTGAGTTTCTCTGAACATTTGATGGAAAAAAGGTATTTGTTGGAGAGTAATATGAACTCTTCATTGAATGTTCAGCCTGTATATATGGGTAACTTCTATTGCAGAAAATACCATTAGCCTTCAATAACCTTGACAATGATCTACATTTTGCAATCCCTAAAACTTCTTGCCTAATGAGAAAGATGGGCTATGATACATGATCACTATATTGTATTGGAAACACCTTTTCTTGTAAATCTGTTTAGAACTGGAGACATTTTTAGGAGAGAAAGGTTAGACTAATGAATTTCATGGATAGTTGATAATTTAACAAAGTGGATATTAAATGGTATATAAAATATTATGAACAAAAATATTAAATACATAGTTACTTTATTTGATATGTGCTTCTTTCAAGAGTTCCAGAACAGCCTTCTTAGAAATATTCCAGTTCAAAATATTCTTGGGAAATTGAATTTTTATTGAAATTTCAGAAATAACATCTTTCTTTACTATCCTATATCTATAGTTTCTAAAATCTCTCCTTTCATCTGAAATCACTCTTCCCCAAGCCCCACAGTGCTGCCTCATCATGGCAGGGGAGAGTGCTCCTGGGAGGGATGAATGAAGAACATTGGGAATAACTGCCAAGAATCTATGTTCCCAATAGGAGTCACCAAGATGTAAATATCAAGCCCAGCTGCTCAGTTGAAGCAAGCAAGCAGGACAGTAGTGATGTAGCAAGAGACAAATTATCATTTCAGTGCCAAAGAAAAAGGCTTTAATTCATGGTGTGTAGGAGAAAGTGAACTGCTCCTTGTCTTTACCAAGAAGAAAAACTATACGAATAGAAAATATAAAATAATTGACAATATAGTGTTAGATAATGAGCCCCTTAGGTCAGATAGCACTCAACATGCTATTGAGGAATAGCTGAGGATTTTTTGGAATAATGGTGATGTTTATGGGGTATGGCTATATTAAGTCTTGGAAATTGCCAAGAAGATAAAAGTAAAGATACCCTCTGTCCAGTTACATTTGTCTCTAAAAGGTGGTGTGGATCTCTGTTTCTTAGCTGAAGGAGTCAGCAATGTCTGAAGATATTTCTGTGGTCAAGCCAGCAAAACTATATGCCAAGACACACGGAACACTGTTACCTTCTCATCAGTGGTACCTATTTATCTGCTCACATTTGCATGCTTTCAAACTGCTAAGTGGCCAGAAGCTGGAGCAAGTAATGGGAGCTCACTCCATCATACAATGCTCAGTTCTTGAACCTGGACAGTCAGCTTTCCAGCTGACAAACTCATGGTCTTTAACTGCTGAGGCATCATGTCTCCTTGTCAAGAAGATAAGAGAACCCAAAAGCAAAAAAGGCAAAAATCTTAGAAAGTAACTTAACAAATAATTTCGGAGAGCTGTTAAAAGGGGCAAGAAGCAGTAGTACAACAACATCTGTAAAGACACTGAAGGTGGAAACAAACACGGTAAAACAAAGAAAGTCTTTAAAAAGATCTCTAAACTCAGAAGGTGATCCCACTTTGAACTGGTATGTTAACGGTTTGAAGTGACAGAGAGCAACTGATTCAAAGGAGATCAAAGGAAAATGGAAGGGTATACTGAAACATTATACAATAGAGATATATAATCATATGGTATCATAACATCCAAGATTCCTTAGAAGATACTCCTTATTTATAGGAATATCTAGTAGTAGAAGTTGAAGTTAGATCAGCACTTCAATCATTACCAAATCATAAAACTATAGGAACTGATGGAATACCCAGTGAAATATGGCAAGCAACAGAAGAATCATTATTCAAGGTCCTAACAAGCCATGCCAGAAAAGCTGGGGAACAACACAGTGGGCAACCAATTGGAAGACATCAATCTTCACTCCAATACCAAAAAAAGAGAGAAAACTTAACAGTCTGCAAACTATCACACAGTACCTTTTATTCCAATGCTAGCAAAATTATCTTAGGATCAACCAATGCAGATATAGGATTCCTTTAATTATCATTTTACATGCAACAAATCATTTTACATGCAACAAATTGTTTCATATTATCAATAAAAAAATATGTTAACTTTTTAGCACTGTGTAAACTATTAACACTGGGGAATCACAGTTCCAAGAGGTAGCTATGGTATTGTGCATCACTAAAGATAGCAAAAACTTAAAAGTGGGAACTTATGGCCTTACACCAGAGAGGCTTTGCTTCAGGCATCACTTTTCATTAATGAAACTTGATCTCATGCATCATTTTGCAGAAACTATGTCTGACATCATAAATCATTTAACCACAGGGGTCCCGGGCATCCTATTCACCACAGAATAAAAGCTACCTGGTGCTTCTGCTGATTTCTAGGTAGAGATATTGCACACATTAATTCCATACACTCACACACACAAGAAATTGATCCTAAATTTAACCTAAATTTAGGATCAAATAGGTCAAATTTAGGATCAAATGATCAAATCATTTAGGACCTAAATGACCCATTTAGGTGAAAATTACATAAAAAGACTGACAAGTTTACTTATATATTGCAAAAAAGAAAATCAGAAATACTTCATTTTATGGCTCCCAAAGCAGTGTTTCATATTATGCAAAATATTATTAATCTTTTTTTTTAAAGTTTCAGAAGAGGAATGGAAGCTGACACAACTTATAAAATATAAATGGGATAAATATTGTTGGCATTTCATTCATCAAGGAAATAATATGTTCCATTGTTATACATTTAGAAAAAGTAAGTTAGAATTATTTTTTGTTATGACAAAGCAGTTTCTTTAATTAAAAATTAAGTCTAAACAAGTTTAGATAACAACACAATTTATCCAAGTGTCCATTGCATTAAAACAAAATAAATGATACCAGTACAGAAAGTCTATAGAGTAAGCAGATCTTCCTAGGCTGTTGTTGGAAGAAATCTCCTTCTAGGTTCTGCTCCAAGTGGGGAAAAAGACACTGGAAACATGGAGACTGCTTGGAAAGATGGTTTAATGGTGGACAGGATCACATGGCTCGAACAGAAAAAGGGGGGCAGATACAATAAATCCTTGGGTTTTTATGCTCTCTTTGGCTCTGCATTTCTTGGGGCCCAAAAGAGTATCCTGATTGGTTGTCAGACACCCAGGGAGTGGGAGTCTTAGCTAGCCTTGCTGTCTGATGGTCACATGTGCTTCCCAGGTCACATGCTTCCCAGGTCACATGTGGTGAGTTTCGGTTGCTAGATGAGGCCATTGTGTTAGTTTCTGTTGCTATTGTGTTGCAAATGTCCTTTGACAAAGGATTGGGTTTCTGCCTCTGGTCCATTAACAAAGGGTGGGGGGCAGGAAGGTGGGAGTTGCTTTGTCTGTAAAATATGCTTCTCCATTTCTCATCCAGGGAAATATAATATTCTGCCTTTTTAATATTTCCCAAAATATTTCACTCTTCCAGGAAAGGGGTGGGTGCTAAATTCCTACAATCCCTACTTTTTTTTCTCAAAATGTGAGTTTTGAAACAAGTTCTTGGCAAAAGATTAAAATTGATCAGATCAGGGAGCCTTAATGGGTGCTTTTAATTGTTGTAATGCAAAGGGAAAGGCATTGATAGAGGCAACAGAAAAAGGATTCCTTCAGTGGCTTCCAAAAGCTTTCAACCATGAAGGTCTAGCAGCCATAGGAAAAGTTCTGGTAAGAATTTTACAGTATCCAATTTTCCATGCCAATTAATTTCAGATTTCAGATATCACTTTCTGTGATATCTGACTGAACTTCCAGTCAGGTTTCAAGCAAACACATGTTCCAAAATTTTTCACAGCCATGGTTTTCCTTTAAATTACAGGCTGCCCATTTCCAAGGGTTGGTTACTGAACCTGCCCTAGCTCTTACTGTGGTGCATCAAGGATTTGTGAGTCCAAATTGAGGTTAGCCAGTGTACAATATCCAGGCTTTTTTTTTTTTTGGTGTTACACACAATGAGCCCTGGGACTTCTACTCATGAGACCACCAGCACAACATATCATGCTTTACTGGGCAACTGGGCAGCATCATTTGTAAGTCACAGTCAGGGCTTGGGTTTTGGATATCACTTTTTCTGCTATCTCTTCAAGTGAGGGAATTGCCTGAGGGGGATTGCCCCCTCCCCCATGGAATTAGCAGGGAGATATGACTCCTTGGGCTTTTAGTGCCACAGAGCAAAAATCAACCTAGGAGAAGCTTTGTGTGGAGGTAAGTGAAGGGAATAGTTTCAGTCTATTCTGAATGGTCTGTCTCTCTGTGTGAGCATGTGTATGCAGCTACTCTGATAATACAGGTAATACAAACATTTTGGACATATTTCTCCTCC
Source organism: Pantherophis guttatus (assembly GCF_059756535.1). Lineage (NCBI taxonomy): Eukaryota > Metazoa > Chordata > Lepidosauria > Squamata > Colubridae > Pantherophis > Pantherophis guttatus. Next base: position 176,830,909 of record NC_142065.1, read on the forward strand.
CCACCAGACAGAAATCTAAGGTGTACATAACTTGCTGTGGCAGCCACTCCCAAATACAATTCTTACAATAAACTGATTACAATATAAATGAGACAAGAAAGAAAACCTTACAATGAATTTCCACCCTCCCCCCATAGTCTTTCCAGCTGTCTTCTGGGGATTGAAAAGAGTCTTTTGGTCTTTGCTTGTACATCTCAGGGTCTTTTCTTTCATGTCTGCTGGGTGGCATGCTTGATGGTAAGGCTGGTCAGTCAGGCTTGGGAAGGTCTGCTCCACTCTGCTTGCTGTGATGACTTTCAGTGGAGGCTGGATTCAAACCCAATTCCTGGTTCAAACAGATGGAAGGTGTCCTCTGGAGGCAGTATCTGGATCCATGTGCTCTGCTTCCACAGGTTGCAGAGTCCTTTGTGCAGGGCTGAAAGACATTAGAATGGGTCTCCTCTCCACTTTGCTGTCTTGCTGTCTGATGGTCACATGTGCTTCCCAGGTCACATGTGGTGAGTTTCGGTTGCTAGATGGGGCCCATTATGTTAGTTTCTGTTGCTATTGTGTTGCAAATGTCCTTTGACAAAGGATTGGGTTTCTGCCTCTGGTCCATTAACAAAGGGTGGGGAGCAGGAAGGTGGGAGCTGCTTTGTCTGTAAAATATGCTTCACCATTTCTCATCCAGGGAAATATAATATTCTGCCTTTTTAATATTTCCCAAAATATTTCACTCTTCCAGGAAAGGGGTGGGTGCTAAGTTCCTACACTGTACATGCTGTCTTCGTGTTGTTGGTTTGAGTTATGAGCTTGGTGATTTGGTTGCAAACGTTTCGTCCCCATGAAATTGAAATATTTCATGGAGATAAAACATTTGCAACCAAATCACCAAGCTCAAACCAACAACATATCTACTAGCCCGAGCTACTAATATTCAAAGACATGCTGTCTTCAACTTTCAACCACAAATTGAGACCAAAACTTCTATCATAAGTCAGTGGAATCATCATGTGACTGACTTCATAACTATTTTACCATAGTCATTAGGCAAATCACCATCATGAGTCTGTTAAGTGAGTCATGCTGTCATTAAGCAAATCCAGCTTCCCCAATTGACTTTGCTTATCAGAAGCAAGCTGGAAAAGTCACAAATGGTGATCATGTGATCACAAAGCATTGCAGGTCGGTTGTCAAGGGCTGTGATCAAGTGACTGCAGGGACGATGCAATGGTCATAACTTCAAGGGCAGGTAAATAAGTCACTTTTTCCAAGGCTGCTGTAACTTTGAACGATTGATAAATGAATGTTGTAGGTTGAGAACAATCTCTGCTGTCATAAAATGTGAGGAAACCATTTGATTGATTGGTTGTCTTATTTGCGCAAATCCCCAGCCTTCATTGTGAAGAGTCAACCCATTAATGAAGTGAAACCAGTGCAGCCATAGGTCAAAATTCCTTTCTATAGAGATTCTAGCTGGGAAATTCGGGGAATTAAAGTCCACACATCTTAAAGTTGCTGAGGTTGAGAAACACTGCACTAGCTGATGATACAAGTATAACTAAACTCTAATAACTTTTGGACATCTATATTGGGAAATATTCATAAATAGGCTTTTTAAAAGTTTTTTAAACAAGGAGTATAAAAAATTCTTTAAACAAGAGTTAAGCAGGAAAATCACCTTGCTTTGGAGGATGTGGCAGAGAGATGGCTGTCTTTCTGCTCGCTAAAACCAACATTGAACAAGCAAGTGATTATTTCCCAGAAAAAATCTGCAAAACCCAGGAGAATCTTTCTATTATTGTGATAACACCCTCATGCATGCTTTCTAAAAATCAACAGGGGAAAATGTAGTCTTCTGTGTACTTCCTGATTGATCACAGGGGAGAATTTCCCCTCTTACCATATCTTTGAGGATTTTAAAAGATTCCTCACCTTTTTGTTTGCTGCTTTCTTCACTCACGGAGACACACCTTTGCAAGCCAAGGAATGAAAGAAGAGCAAACAAATTAGAAGTGTGGTCTCATAGCTAATTATTCTGCAGAGCTGTAATTTGAGAGGATAAAAGGCCATGGCAATACCCACATGTTGTCCTAAGCCAAGGATTTCTTTCCCTGGAGAATTTATTTTGTTTATGATTTATTGAATATATTTGTAGAATGCTTTTAATTGTTACAGCAATTGCAACAATAACACGTTTATGAAATTATTATTTGACTCTGAAGTAATCCACACCACTTTTAAGGGCAGTAACAGTGGGACAGGAAAAAGAGTGAGTGTCACACATACCTATAAGTGTGTTTGGGACAGGAAAGATTTTTTAAATACTGTGGTATGATCAGGGGTGAAATACTCCCGGTTTGGACCGGATCATCTGATCCGGTAGCGATGGAGGCGGGTGGTTCGGAGAATTGGTAGCAAAAATCCCTGCCCCCCCTCCATGCCCAGCTGAGCCGCACAATCATCAGAGGCTTCAAAAAAAGCCTCTGATGATCGCGCGGCTCAGCTGGGATCGTCAAAGGCTTTTAAAAGCCTCTGAAGAGGTTGTAGAAAAAATGCTTTTAAAAGCCTCTGATGATCCCAGCTGAGTTGCCTGATTGGCAGAGGCTTTTTTTCTTTTAAAAACCTCTGACGATCCAAGCTGAGTTGCCTGATCAGCAGAGGCATTTTTTCTTTTAAACACATCTGAGGATCCAAGCTGAGTTGCCTAATCAGCAGAGGCTTTTTTTCTTTTAAATGCCTCTGATGATCCAAGCTGAGATGCCTGATCAGCAGAGGCGTTTTTTCTTTTAAACACATCTGAGGATCCAAGCTGAGTTGCCTAATCAGCAGAGGCTTTTTTTTCTTTTAAATGCCTCTGACGATCCAAGCTGAGATGCCTGATTGGCAGAGGCTTTTAAAAGAAAAAAAGCCTCTGCCGATCAGGCAACTCAGCTGGGATCGTCAGAGCCTTTCGAAAGCATTTTTTACAACCTTTTCACCAAAGAGGTTGTAGAAAAAATGGTTTTAAAAGAAAAAAAATTGGCCACACCCACCCAGTCACATTACCCTCCCCCACCAAGCCACGCCCACAGAACTGGTAGTAACAAATTTTAGATTTCATCACTGGGTATGATGGGTGGCCAAACCTGCGCAATCAAAGTTCTACTTCTTTTTAGGTGTGATACATATGACAATAGGCAGAAATTAAGTTGCATGGGTGTGGCTGCTATCTGATTCCTTTGATTTTTCCTGTCAGTATAATATAGAATGAATATTTTTCAACTTATTCAAGAGAAGATATTTAGCTTATGACTGACCATATGCCTCACATTAAAGAGATTTCTAGTCTCTAAATATGAAGTTATTACTGGGAAATTCTAAAGAGCTGCTGTCAAACTGTACAACCAATAATGAGCTACATGGATCAATAGGGTAACCAAATCAAACAGTATAACAGTTTCTATTAACTTAAGTTGCATTTGCTTAATAAGAGAAGAGGCATACCATTCCCTGAGGATATGTGAAGACCGTATAGTATTAGTAAATTTTGTCTCTCCTTATAGACATGTATGCATCCATCAGTCTTCAAAAAGCCTTCAAAGGAAATAAAAGAAAAAAAGTGAATGCAACATATCTGAGTTGTGTTGCATAATGTTTTTAATAACAATATTGACAACTAATGTACTAATAATTCACTCATAGTTGTGAATGCAAAAAATTCTAAACCTTCCCTACAAATTCATACTTCAAGCATGCAAAGTTCACATCTAAGGTAGAGGGAGTCCAGAATTTCGTATCTAGTTCCAGTGATGTACCTTATTGCTTGTACAACAGGACATTGGATGAAAAAGGTCAAAAGTGTTCCAGAAATGCAGTCCCAACTGCTTCCTTCCCACTGACATCGTGGGCCACATGGAAGGACTACAGTGGAGAGAGAGAAATAGCCAGGAGCCCCAAGAAATCAACAGTTATTAAGGAAAGGACAATAGAAAATGCTCAACAGAATGGCTGGCGTGTGAAGGAATAAGGATGTATTATGCACAAAATCAGACGACTGATTTAAAAATCCAGAGTTCAGTTCCGTAGCAGATGCAAAATGCCTGTTGCATTTAAATGATTTAAGGGGAAAGTATAATTAGACATAATGTATTATGCATATAGGCTAGGCCAGCATCACAAAAATTGCCAGAGATTATTCCTTCCTTCCTTCCTTCCTTCCTTCCTTCCTTCCTTCCTTCCTTCCTTCCTTCCTTCCTTCCTTCCTTCCTTCCTCCCTCCCTCCCTCCCTCCCTCCCTCCCTCCTTCCTTCCTTCCTTCCTTCCTTCCTTCCTCTTATACACAGGAGGAAATCACATGACGAATTTTCTGCACTTCATTGCTGAATTGAGTGGTGGAGTCAGAAAGATTTTCAGAGGACACAAAAAGGAGCTTAAACAAAGTTGACCTAAGATTATAGGATATCCACTCTTAAAACAAAGAGATATAGAATTTACAAAGGGTAGTCCAGAGGTTAAGTACAAAGCTAAAATATTGAAGCTAATATAAAAAGTCAGAGGTGAGATCTATAAGCAGCTGTATGACTATTCCAGCTGGCTGTTGCACAGAAGTCTGTGATTGTGGTATTTTTTTCCCAAGTGAGTTCTAACTGACTTTTATCTCACACACTGCCAATAAAATTGATTGATTCCCCCTCCCCCCTAATTCCATCCTGTTTAGAACAACTATTTGTGGAATGTCAATCACCATAAATGTCAGTTTAAATACTACGATATGCATCAACTCTGAACAGCATTTAGAGTCAAGAAAAAAAATTACTTACCAAGAATGCTCAACGTCATCTGGACAGAACTGAGGAGCTTTGATTTGGCTCTTGTGCCTCCTCTTCAGGTTGAGTTCAGCTTTTGTTGAACACATGAATAAACACAACATGTGATTTTCTTGGCAATAGGAAGGAAATGGCTTGTCACTGTCTTTTTCTAGAATTTGCTTAATGCATTGTAAGCCGCCCTAAGTCTCTGGAGAAGGGCGGCATATAAATCGAACCAATAAATAAATAAATAAATAAATATTTGTTTTTACTTCTACCAGCCTTGGGCTTATTGATACTCCCATTCTAACTAAATTTGAAGCTTTGTGAGATCAGCCAATATAGCCTTGGTGGCGCAGCAGACTAAAGCACTGTTAAGTAACACCAGCTGCCTGCAATTACTACAAGTTCAATCTCACCAGGCTCAAGGTTGACTCAGCCTTCCATCCTTTCGAGGTAGGTAAAATGAGGACCCGGTTTGTGGGGGCAATAAGCTGATTTTGTATAAAAAAGAAGCCCTACTAAGCAGGTATATACAAAAGTATGAAGGCTATTGCTTAACGCATTGTAAGCCACCCTGAGTCTCTGGAAAAGGGCGGCATATAAATCGAACCAATAAATAAATAAATAAATAAATAGCAATGAGACAATTGAATCCTCCTCCTCCTCCTCCTCCTCCTCCTCCTCCTCCTCCTCCTCCTCCTCCTCCTCCTCCTCCTCCTCCTCCTCTTCTTCTTCTTCTTCTTCTTCTTCTTCTTCTTCTTCTTCTTCTTCTTCTTCTTCTTCTTCTTCTTCTTCTTCTTCTTCTTCTTCTTCTTGTATTAAAATAGACATTAGAATTAGAAGCCTCATTCCTCAAAACAATACAGCTTGCTTTTTAAAAATCTATAAAAATATTAAATTGATAACACTTCCCTATGTATTACGTTATGTGCCACCAATTTCAACAATAATTCATTTTGGGTGTGTGTGTGTGCTGTGATTACTTTGTAGAAGAAGGAAGGTATTTTAGCTGTTGTCCATGGTTAGAATGATTTGGCTTCTGACAAAAATTTTCAGATAAAGACAGTTTGGAGTAGTGATTAAGGTCCTTGCCTAGAAACCAAGAGACTATCACATCTAGTCCTACTTTAGGCATAAAAGCTGGCAGGGTGACTTTGGGTCAGTCAGTCCCTCTTAGCCCAACCTACCTCACAGGGTTGTTGTGGGCAAAATAGGAGGAGGAAGGAGTATTAGGTATCTTTGCAGTCTTGGAATATTTATAAAAATAATAAAGGTGTGATGAAAAAAAAATCTAAAAACAATAATCTCCAAAAACCATTTAATTGGCTATCTCCCAATTCTGAGCCCAACAAATCTGCCTGCTGCCAGATAGTGAGGATCCTAGATAACTCAGTGAGGACAGAGTATTGGAAATCATTAGCACTGTGTATATTGATTTTGCTATTTCTTACCTATCCATGCCTCAGCTGTCAATCTTCCTCAAAGCAACAGCCCAATATTATTTACTGGGTGTGAAAATCTCTTTCATTTTGCAGCCATTTCAAACTAAGGCAGGTTGGTGGTTTGCTAGTTAACTGGCAAGTCAAAATTTCTTGAGCTCATATGTTATTACACCTATTGCTAATTTTCTTACTTTTAGTATATTTGCAATTTCTGTTACTTTTACTAATCCTTGTTCTTCAGTCTTGAAGAAAGTGAGAGAAAAGCAGTCATGTGAATTTGTAATACATGCCTCCAGCAGGGCAGTTTACCATTAAGCACAAGTTGCCACTGGATAATTAATCAGATGATGTTCATTTCGGAGGAAATGGCTAAACGTCTCATCTCAAACAAATTGGTTTCCATAGTGCATGAATGAATACCAAACTGATTAAACATTGTTTAATGAAGCATTCTTCAGAACATACTACTGCCCCAAATGCCTCGCTTTTAATTGTTATTTATTTTATATTTTTTGCCAACTAAATTTGAAGGACACATTGGCATATTTCTAATACATAGAAATACTTTTATATTGTATATTCTTTCAACTATACTTTTTTCCAGCAAGCCTATATATGACAAATATTCTGGCGTTTTTATTATGAACCAGAAAACCAGAGGTTTTCTTGAGTAAGACTATATAAGGAAATATCTACTATTTTTTCTCACAATTACAGGTTTCTACAAATACCAGATGGACATGTATAATCAATAAGATTATTGTATTTAATCCACATTCAAATGAAATTCAGTTTTATCCAGTATAATTTGTTCTTCTGTAACAATAATTGCCCATTATCCATTTATGATGTTAGGCATTTTTAAAATTAATTTCTCAGTCCATGAGTCCCAGGCCCCCTAAAAGCATCTGCCATTAAAATATTTTGTTCTATTTTGTATTAACATGTCTAAACTGAGTGTTCATCTTCTTTAAATAATCTTTAGTCTCATCTGGTTTTGTCTAGTGTCCAATAGTCAAAAACCCTTCTTAATCAGATTATCTTTCCAGCCAACCAAAACAATCACAAGTTTCTACAGGAAGGATTAATATATTTAATTATGAATTCTCATTTCATCTGGACCTTTAATCCATTTTTAACTTTCCAAAATCATCACCTTAAAACTCCTTTTGTTGTTTATTAAAATATTTTTTGTTGCATCCTTAAATTTATATGTTATGCTTTTTTTTACAAAGAAGAAGGAAACTGGATAGAATAGAATAGAATAGAATAGAGTAGAGTAGAGTAGAGTAGAGTAGAGTAGAGTAGAGTAGAATAGAATAGAATAGAATAGAATAGAATAGAATAGAATAGAATAGAATAGAATAGAATAACAAAGTTGGAAAGAATCTTGGAGATCTTCTAGTCCTACCCCCTGCTTAGGCAGGAAACCCTATACCATTTCAGACAAATAGTTTTCCAATCTTTTCTTAAAAACTTCCAGTGTTGGAGCATTCACAAATTCTGGAGGCAAGTTGTTCCACTGATTAATTGTTCTAAGATAGAATTCTTGGCTTTTATCCCGTCAAATCAGCCCATTACAAAAACATCTGTTCTTGAGATCTATTCATGACGAACACTGTATGGAGTACATATCGGTTATTTCACCCTCTCTCTTTGATCCTAACAGACTTCTCCAGCCCTATATCCTGAGACCAGCCATAATCTCTGCAGTAGACAGTATCCACTTCAAGCAGGGACATCTGGTTTGTCATGAATACTCATCAGAAGGGTCACTGTCAATTTTTACAAGACGGTTAGAAGAGGCTCCAAGGGCCACATAAATTAGTCTTGCATGTGACTGTAGGGTGACAAGGTGCCCCTCATAGCTCATATTTCACCATAATGCAGTTTCTTTTATTTTGACTTCACACAATGTCTGAATGCAGCAAGTCATAGTTTAAAAACTATGGCACAGGGCATGTTATTAATATAGAGGTAATTATTATTGTGATTATTGTTACGGCAACTAACCAGTACTCAATAAAAGCTTTGATATCAGTGTAATGGTAAAATAATAAACAATAAAGCACAGTACAGTAAAAAGAATTGAACTAATGAAAGATAAATACATTTTGATTGGTTCTGCAGGTTAAATGTAACATTTAAAATGATTGAAATTGAATGTTATGGTAGGACAGTAAAAAAATGTAGATAAAATGAGGCTGAATGGCTGAGAATCTTTAATCAATAAGTGAAAATATTTAAACATATCTCCATCTCAACCTTCTTAGCAAGATATCTGGAACCAGAGAGCTTTGTATTGCTTAATGAGTTCAATGTAAATGAAATAATGGCCTAGCATATTAACTCAGCTATAGTCCAAAATATAGTAAACACAATTCAACACAAATTGTATTAATCTTCAGCTTCTATTGGTAAACAAAGAGAAAAGAATAAGAAGAATCCTCATTGACTTTGACTTTGCTTATCATGATAAAAAAAAATGGATGGAAAAGTTTCTCTGTGGCTTAAATCAGGAGTGAAATGCTCCCGGTTTGGACTGGATCGCCCGATCTGATAGTGATGTCGGCGGGTGGTTCGGAGAACCGGTAGCAAAAATCCCTGCCCCCCCCATGCCCAGCTGAGCCGCGCAATCATCAGAGGCTTTAAAAAAAAATTTAAAAGCATTTTTTCTACAACCCCTTCGGCCGAAAAAATGCTTTTAAAAGTAAAAAAAAAAAGCCTCTGATGATCATGCGGCTCAGCTGGGATCACCAGAGGCTTTTAAAAACATTTTTTCTGCAACCTCTTCAGCCAAAAAGCCCAGCTGAGTTGCCTGATCGTCAGTCTTTTAAAAGCCGAAGAGGTTTTCGGCCGAAGAGGTTGTAGAAAAAATGTTTTTAAAAGAAAAAAAGCCTCTGCCGATCAGGCAACTCAAAAAAAAAAAAGTTGGCCACGCCCACCCAGTCACATTACCCCCCCCACCAAGCCACGCCCACAGAACTGGTAGTAACAAATTTTACATTTCACCACTGGCTTAAATGTTCAAAGAGTCTTTGTTTTTCTCTGCATCAAGACAGCACCTCCATTCATGAAAACAGTTTGTCCATTTTAGGTCTTCTGCACCAGCATGAAAAAGGAGCAGCTACTTTAAATTAATTTCTGGGAATCACTTCTCGAAAATGCCCTCACATAGAAGCCTTAAAAAGAGGCATTGCTTCAGTGGTAAAAGCCAAACTTTTTTACTACCAGTTCTGTAGGTGTGGCTTGGTGGGGGTGGCTTGGTGTGGGTGGCAACGGAAGGATACTGCAAAATCTCCATTCCCACTCCACTCCAGGGGAAGGATACTGCAAAATCGCCATTCCCTCCCTACTCCTGAGGGAAGGATATTGCAAAATCTCCATTCCAACCCCACTCTGGGGCCAGCCAAAGGTGGTATTTGCTGGTTCTCCAAACTACTCAAAATTTCTGCTAACGGTTCTCCAGAACCTGTCAGAACCTGCTGGATTTCACCTCTGCATTGCTTTAATGATCAGCAGAAAGCTGCTTACTTATACCATGTGAAGCACAAAGTACTTTTTCCAAATCATTTTTGATTTATGCAAATAAATCAAAGTATGCATTTTGCAAATGCTTGCTATTTATTATTTCATAGGTTTAGTGTATTGTTTTAAATTTTATTGCTTCAAACCCCTTGACAGAGATTTTTGTCCTTAAATGAAACCGAAAATATTTAAAAGAAATTTCTTTTAAATCTGCAGTAGCCATCTTTAAAGGTTTTGATTTATAGATCAATTATTCATCACCTTGTTTTCCCTCCAGCCATCTCCTAATATCGTTTCTCCAAGATTTACCAAAGATGACAAATGAATCCTAGTCTACAGAAACCTAATTACCTTCCAATGACTGTGATATCTTATATGAATTGATAATCAGATGGGTGGAAAGGTAGATAATTCAGAAGGGAAATTACAGTCCATAAGAACAAGCTAAAATGAAAACAGTTAATAAATAGTACAACAGATGCATACATGCCCTATGTTACTAGGGATTATCCAGCCTTGCACTATTTTTAGATCACTCTTGCTTTTGTCAGTTTTATACTGAAATGAGAAAAATCTAATCCAGGTAGCAAAGTGACCAGTAAAAATTCTTAGTGAAATGCTAATGCCTGAATTAGCAAAATATTTGAACATTAGTATCTCAGGCCAAGCTTGTATTTGTCTAAACCCGTGCCTATAAAAAGGAATAAACTACATTTGTTTAATAAGGGACAGATTATTTCATAACACTGAGCTGCAGTTAATCAAACTGAACTGCTATGTGATTCTAATCTAAAACTGATGTTTATCTTACAGACGCATTCCAAAACAGCAGCTACATTTATCTACTCTAGCTTTGTGGCTCAGCCTCTCATGCTATTATATTAGTTCAGCAATACTAATTTACTAGGCTGTGTGGGTATATTTGTATTGATTTAAAAAATCAGTAAGAAGGAACCATGGCTGTGAAAGTCTAATTTGGAGGGGTGGCTCTTTCCCCAAAACTAAGAATGATTTAGAAAAACTAAAAAGTGCAGTGCCAAATTCTTCCCCTAAACAAATAATCAAATAACAAAAAGGGAAAAAATGAAATGATTAAAGCCTTAAAAGATAAAGGTAAAGGTTCCCTTGACATATGTGCTAGTTGTTCCCAACTCTAGGGGGTGGTGCTCTAGGGAGGCTCCGCCCATCCTCCAGGATGTCATTACGTCCCATTTTTAACCGTCTACACTTGTGTAGAAGAGGCGCGCATGAGCGTAGCAAGCGTGAATGCATGCTCATATTTCTGAAACAGTAGTGAAGGTAAGTGCATTTCATCGCTGGGCTGACAGACAGGATAATCTAAACCAGTGTTGTGCTGGCCAAGGAAATTCTGTGAATTGAAGTCCACACATCTTAAAGTTGCCAAGTTCGTGAAACGTTGATCTAAACAGTCCATTTTTTTTTTCAGGCAAACTCATAGAGTGAAATGTCACACTATTATGGCTTTGGCTTCTTTTCCTGACTGCCTGAAATGAAAAAGCTGAGCAATTTATAAAGATGAAAGCTGCTTGTACCACAGTGTTCCCTCCACCACCATATCTTGGGATCTACTAGTGTGCAGACTGGTCATACTGCCACTCAGGACTCAGGATGATTTAAATCAACTTAATTTTAGAAATTTTACTAAAACCCAGTGGGTACCATCATGTCTGGACAAATGAAGATGACTGCATGGCTGCCTTGAGTTATCTGTAAAATAATAAAAGTGGGATAAAAATTAAATAATTAAAAATAAATCCTAAAAATCTTAATGATTAAAACAACATGTCTAAGATGGAAATGGCAATTGCAAAAACTCCAGTCTCCAACTGAAAATATAGAAAAGGATCTTATTATACCAGGGAGCTAAAAAAATAAAAATAAAAGACCAGCACTAAGTCCAAGATTTATTTATTTATTTATTTGCTTGCTTGCTTGCTTGCTTATTTATTAAGTTTATTTGCCAACCATCTCGTATCCAATGACTCTAGGTGACTCACTGTAGAACAATATATTTGAATGGCAGCTAATGTGAGTGTGAAAGAGATATACTCATATTTAGAATTAGATTGTACATCTTCTTAGACATTGTGCAAGAAATACACTTAGTATACTATATCCTTATTTCCATCAATATAATATTCCTGTTGATGCATGTTATACATTTATTCTAATTAAATGTTGGAAGAACTAAAACACTGGGAAAGAGATTCAGTATTGAACTATCACCTTCATTTCCTGTCCTATTCTGGGTTCATATGCTGTAGTAGCACATTTATTTGTCCCTAGAGCAGGGTAAGCAAAACAAATCATTCCTTAGGAGGGTAAATCAGTATTGCTTTATTGATTTTCTATGATTTATATGTGAAAAACTGGTACACAGATTCTATTCAGCACAGAGGCTACTCAACCTCAATTGTATGAACTGCATGGCTTTTTTTCCAAAAGGGTCATGTCCTCCATCTGTTCATTTCAGTGGCACAAACCTCGGTATAATATTAATCCTTCAACAGCAGAAATTATTTACTGTTCTCCCTGCGCTCAGATAAATTGAAACTGTGCATGTGTATTTACATCTACATAAAGTTTTTCACCCACAATGATTATATGTTTATGATGTTTTCTAAATAAAGCTTCATGAATCTTACAAAGCTCAAACAGTTTTTGGAGATACCACTTCAAAATCTCTCAGCCATAGCCCAAATTGATCATATATATTGCTTTTATAACCAGCAGATGCATATATTTTAAAATTAAAGTATACAATTTTAATTTTAAAATGGAGTTCCCTGGGGCCTTTGCACTTCAGAATGCAGATACATATGTGGGAAGCACCTAGAATGTGGAAAGCTAGCATGTTTTCTGCAGCGTTTAGAAATGAATAGAAAAGCAGCTTACAGACAACTGTATAATCAGATTCCATCCCTCACAATAACTCCATTTGCTGGGACTATTTCCTTCTCTTTCAGAGACAGGTCTTCCTAGAAAAGTCTCCAAATCCTCAGAATAAGCTCTCCTTGCTGCTATCAGAGACCAAAGAACTGTCATAAACACCTGGCTCACACACATTTAGGTGTTCCAATGAATTACCTTTCCAGGTGAGTAAAGTATCGTGTTCCAAAAAAGAAAAAAGACATGAATATTGTTGGATTTAGCCACACGATTAGGAAGTTTCAGAGGAAAAACCATTATTTCTTGACTGTAAGATAAAAGGGTTTATTATTCATTCATTTCTAATCTGCCCAATAGCTGAATGGATTGCAGAATAGAATAGAATAGAATAGAATAGAATAGAATAGAATAGAATAGAATAGAATTTTTTATTTGCCAAGTGTGATTGGACACACAAGGAATTTGTCTTGGTGCACATGCTCTCAGTGTACATAAAAAGAAAAGATATGTTCGTCAAGAATCATAAGGTACAACACTTAATAATAGTCACAGGGTACAAATAAGCAGTCAGGAAACAATCAATATCAATATAAACCATAAGGATACAAGCAACAAAGTTACAGTCATGCAGTCATAAGTGGGAAGAGATGGGTGATAGGAACAATGAGAAGACTAATAGTAATAGTAATGCAGACTTAGTGAATAATTTGACAGTGTCGAGGGAATTATTTGTTTAGCAGAGTGATGGCATTCAGGGAAAAAATGTTCTTGTGTCTAGTTGTCTTGGTGTGTGGTGGTCTATAATGTCGTTCTGAGGTAGGAGTTGAAACAATTTATGTCCAGGATGGGAGGGGTCTGTAAATCATTAAAATTATTGAAAATTACTAAAAGTAGTAAAACATAGTAAATGCCATGAATGCATCCAGAGGATACTTCAACTCAATCTGAGAAAAAAATACATATATGCTTGGGAAGAGAGGTGTCAGAAAGCCATCTCTGTGAGCAGCAAGGTTATATCAGAGCATTAGCTCTTTTCTATTAACGAAAAACCTCAGTGGAGAAAATCCTTCCCATAATCCTTCTGAATCATTTTATCTGGCAAGGACATCCTATTCTTCCTCATCTTTTTATGCTAAATAGAATACAAAAATATCATTCAATCAGAAATTATGAGTCCAGGCAAGTGGGAGGACCATACCAATACAAATGTGAAAGATCCATTTGGGGTAGGGAAGGTGGCAGCATTCAGGCCAGTTCAAAGGAGTTTTATCACTGTCTTCCCTTCCCACCATTCCACATTAGAAGCTGACAAGGCTATGAAAGAATCTCATTCCAGCACTGGAAGGTCAGCAGTTTGCTCCACTGCATTAAAATGCAGCAAACTAAAAGAAGGATTAAGGTTAGGGTCCATGCACAGCCTTTTTATCTTCAAGACTCCTTCCCCCATAATTTGCAGTTACCCCTATTAAGTTTAGGGTGTGGAGTTTCAAGAAAACTAAAGATTCTGGAAAAAGGAAAGAAGAAGCAGGCATAAACACAAATTAAGGAATCACCCAACACAAAACCTGTTCATTTCATTTTCATTTCATTTCATTTTATTAGATTTCTATACCGCCCTACTCCCGAAGGACTCAGGGCGGTGCACAGCCAAACAATAAAAACACATACAATACAAAATTTAAAAATAGAATAAAATCAAATTAAATAATTTTGACCCCGACAAATTTAAAACCCCAAACTTTTAAAACCAATTTAAAATTGAATATATAAATACTAAAAGATATTTAAAATTTTAAAAATCTTTTATAAAAGAGGGGGAAATTTAGGCCAGGCCGGCCTGGTGAAATAGTAAGGTCTTTAAGGCGCGGCGGAAGGTGCGCAGATCCGGGATCCTCCGTATCTCTGGGGGGAGCTCGTTCCAGATAATAGGTGCCCCCACAGAGAAGGCTCTCCCCCTGGGGGCCGCCAGTCGGCATTGTTTGGCTGACGGCACCCGGAGGAGCCCCTCTCTATGGGAGCGTACCGGCCGGTGGGAGGCTATTGGTGGTAGTAGGCGGTCCCGCAAGTACCCGGGTCCTAAGCCATGGAGCGCTTTAAAGGTGGTAACCAAAACCTTGAAGCGCACCCGGAAGACCACCGGGAGCCAGTGCAGCTCGCACAGGAGAGGTGTTACATGGGAACGCCATGTCGCTCCCATAACCACCCGCGTGGCCGCACTCTGCGCCAGTTGGAGCCTCCGGGTGCTCCTCAAGGGGAGCCCCATGTAGAGAGCGTTGCAATAGTTCAGGCGGGAGGTGACAAGGGCATGAGTGACCGTGCGTAACGAGTCCCGATCCAGAAAGGGACGCAACTGGCGAATCAGGTGAACCTGATGAAAAATCCTCCCGGTCACGGCCGTCAAATGCTCTTCTAAAGACAGCCGTGAATCCAGGAGGATGCCCAAGTTGTGAACCCTCTTCGTGGGGGCCAATGATTCACCCCCAATAGTCAGTGATGGCGTCAACTGACTATATCGGGACGTCGGAAACCACAGCCACTCAGTCTTGGATGGGTTGAGCCTGAGCCTGTTCCTCCCCATCCAGATCCGTACGGCCTCCAGGCACCGGGACATCACTTCAAGGGCATCGTTGGGGTGATCCGGGGTGGAGATGTACAGCTGGGTGTCGTCAGCGTACTGATGGTACTCCACCCCGAAACCATGGATGATCTCGCCCAGCGGCTTCACATAAATGTTGAACAGGAGAGGCGAGAGGACCGACCCTTGCGGCACCCCACATATGAGGGGCCTCAGGGTCGACCTCTGTCCCCCTGTCAACACAGACTGCGACCGGTCAGAGAGAAAGGAGGAGAACCACCGCAACACAGTGCCTCCCACCCCCAACTCTTCCAACCGGTGCAGCATGATACCATGGTCGATGGTATCAAAAGCCGCTGAGAGATCTAACTGTTCAAGGATTTTACACCTTCCTCATGAATGAAACCAAGGGATGTCAATCAGACTTCTACTGTTACTCTAAATCCAAAATTAAACTTCCAAATTATTGAATATCACAGAAGATGTACAGTAATTATCATACTGGAATGTCATCCACTATATGTCGGTACAACATCTAACGTAAAGGGTTTCTTCAACTCATAGTTATTCTAAGGGAAGGATATATGGTGTACGGTACATATGCATCAAGCAATGGAAATAATGTTTACTGCTTTATTTCCAGTCAGATGATCAAAGTATTTTCCCCCCTTCATACTATAATCAGAACTTATTTTCTGAAATGAAAACATGTGTTTCAGATAATGTTAAGTCTTATAAAATATGAGTTCAAGAATTTTATATGCAGTACAATGTCTACATATCTTCCAATGAACATTTCATGTTTATAATTCCACAGCAACAAGAAGAAAAATGTTTGAGGCTATAGAATTAGGTTTGAAAATTCTAAATGCATAATTCTAGATGTTCGAATTATTTATTAAAAGAGTAGATACTTCAAAAGTAATTCAGGATTGCTTTGAATCTTGTGTAAACACAACATCAATTTACTCTTTATTAAAGTGGTTATGAGATTTTTCAAGCTTCCCTGACAGACTGAAAAAAGATATAATTGCTTTAAACATTTCATTGAAAACATTTTTAATACTACTTCATTAAGGCAGCATCATCTTTTTTCATGCTGTGGTAGAAGCCTGAGAAAACTTGAGTTCTTATGAATAGCAAAAAGATGTTTGCTTGTTGTTGCTGTTGTTAGTTGCGAAGTCATGTCCGACCCATCACAACCCCATGGACAACATTCCTCCATGCCTTCCTGTCCTCTACCACCCTCTGGAGTCCATTTAAGCTCACACCTACTGCTTCAGTGACTCCAGCCATCTCATTCTCTGTCGTCCCCTTCTTCTTTTGCCCTCAATCTTTCCCAGCATTAGGCTCTTCTCCAGTGTGTCCTTCCTTCTCCTTAGGTGGCCAAAATATTTGAGTTTCATCTTTAGGATCTGACCTTCTAAAGAGGAGTCAGGGTTGATCTCCTCTAGGACTGACCAGTTTGATTGCCTTGCAGTCCAAGGGACTCGCAGGAGTCTTCTCCAGCACCATAGTTCAAAGGTCTCAATTCTTTGGTGCTCAGCCTTTCTTACGGTCCAACTTTCACAGCCATACATTGCAACTGGGAAAACCAAAGCCTTGACTATACGCACTTTTGTTGGCAGGGTGATGTCTCTGCTTTTTAGTATGCTTCTAGATTTGCCATAGCTTTTCTCCCCAGGATCAAGCGTCTTTTAATTTCTTGGCTGCAGTCCCCATCTGCGGTGATCTTGGAGCCCAGGTAAATAAAATCTGTCACTACCTCCATTTCTTCCCCATCTATTTGCCAGGAATGTTTGCTTGTACCTATATGAAATCTAACAAAATTTTTGAAGCATGGATTACCATTATTTATTTCACTACAACAAACTGACAACAAAATGAAACATTTCCTTTTCTGCTTCAGAAGAAGCCAGTGCCTTATTATCATTTGCTTTAGTGTCTTATAGTATGTAAAAGAAAAGAAGATGACTAAACTCCCAAAAATCTCTGTAGACATTATCTTCAAATAAGCGTAGTCTTTCAAACTAGACTTCTTAAGATCATAACATTTGTTTTTCCAAACAAATATTTTCCTAAACATAACTACCCCCAACTCACTGGTGTTAACTGCCAAATCCAGTCTAAACATCTGGCCAATGTATTCTGTATATATTTGACCATATTCAAAATTGTCTACCTGCATCTTCTCTCAAAGAATGATGTATTCATGTAATAAGGTGATGTCAAATGCCATCTGTATAGTAAGTAACTCATCTAAGATTTCAAGAGAAAAATTATGAGAGCAGAATTTGGCAGAGTACATCAACGTTAAGAAAATAAAACAAAAATCTGTAGTATTATAATTGATGCTTAAGTACTTTATTTCATATGAGTATTTTATAGTATACTAGTATATAGCAAGCTACTTAAAAAGAGCAAAGAAACTGTTTGCAGGATTCTGTATGCAGATATTTCTACTAAAGGTTGGATTTTTTTGCACAATATCAATTGGTATCTAAACTAGAAATTCTGCCCCATATGCAGAATTTTCATTATGACATTGTGATATGTATTTGGTCATCTGTCAAGTTTGCCCTGCTTGTAGACTCCATGGTTGGTAGTCAGCAGTATCTTAATACATCAGAAGAAATATAGAGTGATCGTCCTGTTGTAGGGATATGTTATTTATTTATTAATCAAATTTATACCAATTAACCATCAATCTCACAAAAAGTGATCATGGGTAATCAATAAAAAACAATAAAAATCTCTCTACATAGAACCGATCCCTGGTGCCCAAAAGATTGGGGGCCACTGGTCTAGAGAACCAAGGACTGGCATACCAATTTCATATGTACTACATATTTCAATAATGAATTAAATACTAGATATCATAGCAAATTATGATGTATTAACATAATGATACTCAACCAGGTTCATTCCTCCTCCTCCTCCACCTCAATGTTTTTTTAATCTTATGCTTGTTTAAGCAGTCATACTACCTGTATCTTATCATAATGTGTGAATCTAATTGTTGTTCTGCTATCTAAGTTGAGATTTGGGCCAATCGGATTGTATGAAGAAATTGTGTCTGGGTGATAACCTGGAAGTTCGTCACTGAGAAAAAAGGAAGATGCTTCATGGAGATTTAAATTTTTGCCAGCATGCTGAATTTCAATGACCTTTTAAATAGCTGGTGCTGAGCAAAATACATCCTTTGGGAACACACAGTTGCTATGCAGATGGTGGTTTTTCCAGCTTTATTAGTGTTCTTCCTAACATGTAGCCATAAGAAAAAGAGATGGTATTTCTTTTCTCAGGATCATATCTCCAACTGCCTTAGCTTTCACAATAAACACACGCAAACACTCAGCATTGCAGCATCAGTCTCTTTTGCATAAGGACTCCATTCTTTTCTTTTTTCTAACATATTCCTATATCGTTCTCAGCATGTCCTATCATGAAAAGCATTTCTGGAATCATCTGTCACACAGGCGGGATCTTATTGTCATGTGTGCATTGTGTTCTTCTGCTATAAGACTGAATTGAAGACAGAAGGTTTTTAGGACCCGGGGGGGATGACTGCTACCGTGTGGAGAAGCACACACACTCATCCTATCCAAAAATGCATAGCCCTGTGGAGGCAGAGCTTGTTCATTCACAGTTCTTTAGAGAGATCTTCTGTTGAGGCTGCAAAGACCAAAAGCTGTCTTACAGCCATCCCTATCTATGAGCCAAGAACCTCATCCAGGGTGGAGCTTTACGGCACTCTAAAGGTATTTGAGATACATCTTTTCTGTGCTTGCAGTAGCTTTTGTTTTTTCCCGTTTCTCTCTCTCTCTCTCTTTTTGTTGCAATGCCATGGCTGCGGCGTTTCAGCACTATCTTATGTGGACAGCTCTTGTCTGCAACCCATCTGTTCTTAAGCTTTTCCTTCCCCCGCTATCTAACTCTTCTTCCTGGACTTCCGTGGCTTCCCCCCCCCTTTTAAACTCCCACAGAGGTTAAATTCGAGTATCTTTAAATTCTCAGGGGGGGAGCAGAAAAAATAACTACACGTGTACATGCATGCACATGTATCTACTAATATTTCTAGGAGCCTTAAGTAAGGAAGTTCAGTTGAAGGTTAGAATTTAGAAAAGAAAGGTCAAAGTATAGGAGAGTTAGAATAGTGTGTGGGTGGGTGTGTTGAATGGATGATGTGTCTCTCAGCGAGGAAATGGCACAATTGTAAAGATCAGGAGGCAAAAGCTGCTCTTAAATAATTTGCTGTCTGCTTCCATAACCCTTAAATTTGAAGAGATGCTTAAAAACCCCCAAAAAGAATTGAAATAACTTCTAAATGAGAAATTATTATCAATAAAGAGGAGAGTGAATTTCTTCTGCCAAAATCACATTTTTCTTTAATGTAGAAAGTAATGGTTTATTTTTTCCCTTTATGAGGTATAAAAGTCAAGATTTTTGTAAATATAACTAAATGTAATGAAATCATACAATTATTTTACAATATATTTCTAATACTGTCAATCTTTTCTTGGGCTTTTTTTTTTTTTTTGAGGAAAATGGATGAAAACAATAATCCAAAGTTAAAGAACAGATGGCTGCTCTTTGTTCTTAAATGCAGTTGGTTTATATTTGGAAGGGACAGACAAATATGAGACACACATGGAGAGAGAAGTTCCCTGTGGTTACATGATATAATGAGACAATAACACAGATTGTCCTAGTACATTAAAAGTTAGTGCAGTGCCAACAAGTAAAATGATGTTATGTAACAGCATGATGTCATGCAGAGCAGACACACGTATGCGTTTTCTCTTTCAGCTTGTAACAGGGTATCACTAAACAAATTCTTTTCCTGGTTTGATTTCAGTGATTCAGCTCTTGTGGTGCCTTTCATTTTTAATGATATTATACTAGGTATATTAATAATTTTCCTGTTTTGTTGACTCATCCCTGTTCTGAAAATCAAGAGCCAAACAATCAAATGCAAGAGAAAATTTTTAAAAGAGAGAAAGAATGCTTTCTAATCATTTGTCATTGTATGGATAATTTTAAGAAATTGTTTTCCTTTGGCTCTTTAATCTTTTTAAAATTAGATTAGCAATAACATATTGATGTAATTAAGCATAGTTTGTCAATTCAAAACAGCAGAATTGGGCCTTCAAAACTATCACTGATGTCGTGATAGTAATTGAGACATGAATTTTATACATGGTACAGAATCTTTTGAGGGGGGATATTTGTTGTCTTTATTGACAAACAATGTATAACTGATGACTTCTAAACCAAAAAAAGCCTAGCCTGACATTTCCATAAACAGCTTCATATCAGTGTAGTATATGTGATATAGTGATTTAAAACCAGCATGGTATGGTGATTTAGGAAGGGCCAGATTTAAACCATAGGTCATTGGGTTACTTTGAGCCAATCACTCTTTTTCAACCCAACATTCCATCTTGTGCTCATGAAGGAAAAGTGGGATAAAAACTGAACAAAGAAACCAATAACACATCCTATCTGCCATAATGGCAACATTGAGCCATTGTAGTGCAGTGGTTAGAGTGCAGTACTGCAGGCTAGTTCTGCCGGCTGCCTGCAATTTGGCAGTTCAAATCTCACCAGGTTCAAGGTTGACTAATCCTTCCATCCTTCCGAGTTGGGTAAAATGATGACCCAAATTGATGGGGCCAATATGCTGACTCTGTAAACCTCTTATAGAGGGCTGTAAAGCACTATAAAGCAGTATATGTCTATTGCTATTTAGTTGAATAGTTCCACTTAAACAGTGAGTCACTGGTGTAATTTATTGCAATAGACATAGGCCTGAACTTATAATAATGGTAAATATCAGTTATTGCTACATAAATCTATCTCTCTATCTCTATCTCTATCTCTATCTCTATCTCTATCTCTATCTCTATCTCTATCTCTATCTCTATCTCTATCTCTATCTCTATCTCTTTCTCTATCTCTATCTCTATCTCTATCTCTATCTCTATCTCTATCTCTATCTCTACCTCTACCTCTACCTCTATCTCTAATCTACAGTATATCTATGCCTATGTCATCTATACCTATATCTATACTTATATACACTAGTGGTTAAGGCACCAGGATAGAAAGTGGGGGACTATGAGTTCAAGTCCCACCATAGACATAAAAGCCAGCTGGGTGCCTGGGCCAGTCATTCTCTCTCAGTCCAACTCACCTCACAGAGTGGTTTTTGTGGGGAAAATAGGAGGAAGAAGATTGTTCTGCCTTGAGTTATTTGTACAAAAATATAAAATAAAGGCAGGATATAAAGAAATAAGATTGTAAAATGCAAGTATTATAATTGGTGTAATAGTAATCATTACATCAAACATTTGCGAATACATCATCAAATATTATGCTAGAATTGCAAAATAGAGATCACAGCTTTTCAAACCTAATGATCTCCAGATCATTTGACTACAATTTAGGTCATTTCTAGCTTAGGGAGGCCTTCCCTAACATTGAAGTCACAAAGAAAAATAACAAAGCACTAAAAGCATAAACTGCATTAATATTTCACACAAAGCAATGATGGACAGGTAAGCCTTTGAAAAATGCATTTTGTTTTTTTCAGCCAACCATTCATAACATAATTTTTGAAGCATTTTTGTGAATAGTGTTGTATTAGAAGTAATTTTTACCTGACACATATACTTCTTAAATTAGAATTCTAGCCCTAGTTTATTTCAGTGATCTCAATTATAATAAATAGATGGAATCTTGCAGACAGCTTAAAATAAATAGAAATTAGAAGAATGGTGAAAAATAAAGAAGAGTAGAATATAAACTTCATCCCTTCAGTATTTTTTTTAATAAATCAGTTATTTGATTAAATAATTCTATGGTTAGAGATAAATCATAGAGCCATGGTGGGGCAGTGTTTAGAATGCAGTATTGCAGGCTAATTATGCTGACTGCCAACAGATCAATTCTCACTGGCTGAAGGTTGACTCAGCCTTATGAGGTTGGTAAAATGAGGACCCAGATTGTTGGGGGCAATATGCTGACTATGTAAACGGCTTAGAGAGGGCTGTAAAGCACTATGAAGCAGTATATAAGTTTAAGTGTTATTGATATTGCTAAATATGTTAATTTTGTGTAGACTTGTGAGTGAGTACACTATTATGTTGGAAAGTTGTATTTGAATTATTATTATTATTTGGTTCTGCACCAAATTTGTAGATTATACAGGTTATATTATATAGGAAAATAAAACTGGTCCTAACTGATACAAACAACATTTCAACAGTTGTTTATTTAAGAGCCTAGGTGGCACAGTGGTTAGAATGCAGTATTATAGACTGACTCTGCCCACTGCCAGGAGTTTGATCCTGACCAGCTCATGTTTGATTGAGATATATATATAGATATATAGATATAGATATATAGATATAGATATATATCCCTGTCTTAATATTAGTTTTTTCATTTCTTTTTGTAAACACAGTTACTGATTTTTGTAGAATTGGTAACGATAATATTTATTCAATTCCAGTTAAATACTGTAATATCGTCTCACAAGTAATCCTTTACTAGTATTTACTACATAATAATATTTTAAAAAGAAACTGAAGACTTGCTTTTGGCTGTGCAAGAGCAAACTATTCAAACTAATGCAATCAAGGCCAAAAATTGAAACTTTAAGTGACTCAAAGTACATATTGTGCAAAGAGGCAGAACAAAGAGTAGATCATATATTCAGCTCATGATAGAATATCACACAAACTAATTATATTTAGTTTGTAATTACTACAAACTATACAATAAAGCACATCTGCCAAAATGATTCACTGGAACATCTGTAAAAATTATCATGTACTAGTAATGAAAAATTGGTGGGTACATATAGTTGAAAGAGTAGTAAAAAATGAACATGTGCAAAATATTATGGGATTTCTGAATGTAGATTGATATAGTCTTGGCTCATAACACACCAGATATAATTGGCTTAAAAGAAGAAAGTATAGATAATTGATGTGGCAATACCTGGAGATAGTAGAAAGGTAGATAAAGGATTGGAGAAGAACACAAGGTATCAAGGTGTAAAAATTGAAATTGAAAAATTATGGCATAAACTAAAATCTTGGATGGCACTTAGAAAATCTACCCATTGATAAAATTTCCATCTGTCAATTTCAAAAGATCACACTACTTGAATCAGCTCATTTTGATACCTTATGACATCCTAGGTTTGATGGTTTCACACTAAAGACCTGGCAGTTGTATGTTCAGATTTTGTAAACAGGTTATAACAACAGGATAGGAGTCTAAAGCTTTGTTAGGTTAATTAACGTGTAGCAGTTTATATTGTTAATGATAAATGTTAATTGTTAAAGCTGAATATTAAATACTTTTTGGTTTAATTGCTTTATAGCATTCGAGAATTTTTATGAATGAAACAACTAGTAGGCATAGTTCAGCCACTAAATGAACGTATTACAATAGCCAATAGCATTTTATATTTAGTAATACTATTAGGAAACTTCAAAGGAATATTGATTATTCTGGCTGCCTACATGTTGCCTTAAGGCCAAATGTTAGAATGAAAGAAGGGATGTAAAAATGAATGATGTATAGTACTGTAGGTATTTACTTTTTAGTGATTTTATATGTGTTCATGTAAAATGGGACATTTCACCAAAACAGTAAACCTGACATTTCATTTACTTATGTGAAAAGATTTAACTTCATGATCTGCTAGCACAAGTCAGCCTATTTGGTACCACACATACAGCTGGAAATATTACCAGCTGCCATCTATTGAACACACCTTCCTCTTTTTTCATTCTTTCTTTTCACCAGCTCAATTGGTAAAGCCTGACATTTCCTGTGAGTGACTTACTATGGTCTATTGAATACAATCAAAAGCTGGTTAGCATAGCACAGCATTCACTCATGGATTTCTACATCTAGGCTTACCTCTAGGCATATAAGTGCAATAAACAAACAAATAAATAATGATTTAGCAGGGCTAACTCAGGGAAGGCATGTGTGTTGACCTTTTTGGATAGCTGAGTAGATGATAAGATCCTCAGAGTTCAGCTTTAATAATGACTAAGATGGAATATAAGTAAAACTTTTACTAAAGTCTGTCTGTCTTTACTCTTCTATGGATAAGACCCTTATAAAGAAGAACTTTGTACTTTTAAATCTTATTAGCCTCAAACAAGAATATCAGTTATCTCTGGATCTGGACTCACCTTTGTGTTTATCAGGGGAGACTCACTTGGCTTCCTCAAGAAGGAACTGTAGAAGAGGAAGTCATTCTTGATGCAGTCTCACTGCTTCTTGCCCTGAATTGTTGTTTTTTGGAAGCACTCGGGATTTTTTGCCATCTTGAGAGTTCTAGGTTCAATTTCTGCAGGCAGAGGATCCTTTGCCTGACTAGTATTACCCTAAAATTCTACCTATAATCAAATATTGCATCATACTTCAGGGGAAAAAAAATTAAGCAATTCCTTTCTGTGAAGTGAGATGAATGGATGAGAGAGTAAGAAAGAGTTCAAGAATGTGACTGTGCCATTTGCATATTCAAGAGTCAATGGCAATTGGATTGATGATCATCTGCTCAGACATCCTATTTGTTTTGGATAAATGCATGGTTCAGCATACGTTCTTCATGTGTAACACAAAAGGGAATGGATTTAAAAATGTGACTGGTTTAGTTTAGTTTAGTTTGTTTAGTTTATTTGATTTGTATACCGCCCTACTCCCGAAGGACTCAGGGCGGTGAACAGCCAACAATAAAATACATAGATACACAAAATTTAAAAACCAGATAAAATCAAATTAAATCATTTTGGCCCAGACAGATTAAAACACCCCAATAATTTAAAAACAGATTAAAATTTAGATATTTAAAAAGGGAAGAGATTAGGCCAAACCCGCCTGATGGAATAAAAAGGTCTTCACAGCGCGGCGGAAGGTGCGCAGATCCGGGATCCTCCGTATCTCCGGGGGGAGCTCATTCCAGATAGTAGGTGCCCCCACAGAGAAGGCTCTCCCCCTTAATTGTTTATGATGAAAGTCTGAGACAATTAATGAGAATACAAGGATGAAAAGAAGTTCTGAATTTTGGACAGGGGATTTTATAGTAGTTCAAGAATAAATCTAAAAGAAAAATGGACCTGAAAAAAAAACAAGGAAGTGAAAGTAACTAGAATGAAAATGGAATTATTTCTCTTCCAGTAATCATTCCACTTTCACTATAGTCTCTCCTCTCCTCTTGTCTCCTCCCCTCCCTTTATCCTCTTTCACTCTACCATGGATATGTGGATTATGGATATTTATATCTATATCAATATAGATATAAACAAATTATTTGAGTCCTATATATGTTTCATATAAGGGACATGGTGGCTCAGTGGCTAAGACGCTGAGCTTTCAATCGAAAGGTCGGCAGTTCAGCAGTTCGAATCCCTAGTGCTGTGTAATGGGGTGAGCTCCCATTACTTGTCCCAGCTTCTGCCAACCTAGCAGTTCAGAAGGACATAAAAAATGCAAGTAGAAAAATAGGGACTATCTTTGGTGGGGAGGTAACAGTGTTCCGTGTGCCTTTGGTGTGCCGGCTACATGACCATGGAGATGTCTTCGGACAGCACTGGCTCTTTGGCTTTGAAATGGAGATGAGCACCGCCCCCTAGAGTTAGGAACAACTACACATATGTGCAAGGGCAACCTTTACCTTACCTTATATATGTTGCAGTTCACACATATATAAAGATACATAGAAATTTGTTTCAAGAGAAGGGACTGATTCCTTTGGCACTCTGCATTGGAATATGTGGAAAGTTGTGGGACATGTGGAGTCCAGAAATCTCTCCAGAAGGAACTGACTAAATCACCTCAGTGTGTTAATGATTAGGTAATTTGCATGTCTTCAATAGAAATCTTTGCTAATCTTGCTTCAGAGTTTCGCCAAAAACAATTATGTAGATTGCAATGCCATGCTTGTGTGATTCTCTAGAATAGTTTTCTTCAGATGTGTTCAGATAACGTTTTGTGGCTATCTGAATAGATCAAGGAATGCAATTCATCCACCTTAGTCTATGGAGAGGTGGAAGAAGGAAGGGAGGATAGGTTCCTGAGCTCAAAGGCTATTTTGTGGATGTGGCTGTTAAAAATTATTCCTACTTGAAGAAGACTGGTTTGTACACTGCCCAAGGGATATATGTGAAAGTGCATGTATATCTATGTTTTGCATAAATTCACATGTTTGAAAGAACAATCTCTTGTTGGGGATTAGTAAGAACTGTTTTAATATTGAAAACTGTTCTGAGTAAAATTCTTTGGAAATTATGGTCTCAATGAGAATGAAGTTCCATTTAGCAAGACGAAAGCAGGTTTTATTTACAAAAAGTGTTATTTCTCAGAGTACATACATCACACTCCCAGTCTTCCATTTTTAACTTTATTCTTGTTAAATAAGGAGCAGTAGCATAATACTAAATATTAAATCAATGTAATATCTACAATGTTGATGGTTCAGTGCAATTATATTTTCATCATGATGTATGTGAGGCACAGAACTGATGGCAATGTATTATTCCATTCAAAATAGTTCAATTTTAAACAGGTCTATACTGGCAATAAAAAGGGAGATAGAAAGTTTTGAAATGTGCTTATTCAATTTGTTTATTCACATGTAATTAGTGATTTTGATCTATATATTTGTTTTACAGAGAATGCAAATTTGTACCTTGGATGGATATCTGGGGATATGAATGGAATTACCTCTGAATTCCCCCCCCCCACTCAGTATAATGCAAGAGGTAAATGCACTTGAATGGATCACCACATACTCCTAGTTGAATGGGGCCATTGCACATTCTGACCATATTTCTAAAGCTAAGGATTTGGAAAAGCAGCTTTTGAAGACATGACCCATTTGCATACTGGTCTCAGTCCAGAAATCATAGAGAAAGCCCGTCTGGAACTTAATGAAAACCCAGATGTTTTGCACCAGGATATTCAGCAAGTAAGGGACATGATCATCACAAGACCTGACATTGGATTCTTGCGTACAGATGATGCCTTCATCCTGAGATTTCTCCGAGCCAGAAAGTTTCATCAAACAGATGCCTTCAGATTATTGGCTCAGTATTTCCAATACCGGCAGCTGAATCTGGATATGTTTAAAAATTTCAAAGCTGATGATCCAGGGATCAAACGAGCTCTGATTGATGGATTCCCAGGAGTGCTAGAAAACCGTGATCACTATGGCAGAAAGATACTTTTGCTCTTTGCAGCCAGTTGGGATCAGAGTAGGTAAATGTAGATAGCATCCTTATCTTTTTTTAAATACAATATTCATTAGCAAATGATTTATTATATAATTGACAATCCAAATATTTTGTATTATGAAGCATATTCAAATGTTGAATTGTTTTGCCAATTATTTGACTGATCTAATATTTAAAATGATAAATGAAGAATGTGCTTAAATCTTGCTTCTGATGTGTATTTACTATTTCACATGCATAATTCAGATTTCAACACAATGTTTATAGGAAATATTGCCTAGTAAAATTAAAGTACTGTTTTATTGGAATTGGGAAGATATATTTTCAAAAACAAGTCCTTTTGTAACCATATTTACATTGATATATAGTTTTTAATGTCATAATACATCTGACTACGATTGACTATAATACTGGTGATTCTATATGACTAAAAGAAGTTTGAATAACCCAAGTATTGAGAGGGAAATTCTTTTTTGCTATAATCAATCTTTCCATAATAGTAGGTCCAATAACTTCTACTTTATTAACCCAAGATGTCAAATACTTAACCATTTGAAATTGTATAGTGACTGGGATAGAACGAGCAAAGCATTACTGTTATTTGAAAAGGAAGGAAGGAAGGAAGGAAGGAAGGAAGGAAGGAAGGAAGGAAGGAAGGAAGGAGAACAATATTTTTAAACTTTCTGAATGTCAATAGGTGTTTAGAAATGTGGTTACCCACAAATTCTATTAAAATGAAGTTATTTTACTGTTGCAAGTTTTCATTAATAGTAAAAACAAAGTTTGCAAAATCCCATGCCGTTTTAAGTTCTATATTTTATTATTAAATACATGATGTCATACATAATGCCAAGACTTCTACCTGAAGTGTAAACAAAAACATTTGCAACACATTGAATCTTTAATTTAGATCAATTATATTTTGATTAAAACACTACCTTTAATATCTTTTAGTCCACGGGTGTCAAACGTGTTGTGTCACGCTGCTGTCACATGATGTTTCGTGACGTTTTTCCCCTTAGCAGAGCTGGGGTGGGCATGGCCTGCATGTGATGCATCTGGGCTGCGGGCTGCCAGTTTGACACCCCTGTTTTAGTCTATAGGATTAATAAAAAAAATAGTGGTACCGGAAAAAAATAAGCTTTAAACAAAACACTATACTGATACCTATGAAAATAAAAAGGAAGGAATGAAGATGCTTATTACGTGTAAAGTTTATTTAGTTAATCCAGATCAATGGTCTTTTTTTCCTGTTTGATGAATCACTTCAAAATAGGAAACAAGGATCTGTGGGAAATAGTGAGAAAATATAATTTCCATTTCTATCTTTTGCTGCCAGGATTAAAACAATTCCATTCTCACTTTTGTACAGCTTTCATAAATTTCAGTGGCAAACACAGACATTAATTTTTCCTCTTGCCAAGTAGCAGAGACATCATAAATGAGAAGTTTATAAGAACAGCAAGAAAAATGTTAGCAGACTCCAGAAGTTAAAGTCACATGAAAATAGCTCTGTAATCAAGTATTACAAAGGCTTAACCACACAACCCTTTCTGATACAAATTAGTAGGAAACCATTCATTCTTTAAGGAATACATTAGTACATGGGTGTCAAACTCATGGCATCATGGTGCTGTCACGTGACATTTCATGATGTTTTTCCATTCACAGAGCTGGGGAGGGTGAGGCCTGTGCACGATGCATCCGGCCCTCTGGCCACTAGCTTGACATCCCTTCAATTAGTGTTTCTCAAACTACACAACTTTAAGATGTGTGGATTTTATTCCTAGAATTTCCCAATCAGCATCATCAGAAGTCCCCATATTTTAAAGCTGCCAAGGCTGGGAAACACTGAGTTAGATAATAGACAAGTGATTCAAGCTAAATGGATCCACATTCAATGAATTTATTGGTTTTTCCAAATTGATTTCTGGTAGGTATGTGCTTTTGAAAAATCTGAAAATATCAAGTTATTAGAAAATTAACAGAAATATCTTTTGAGGTTTTTTTAAGAAACAAAGAAGAGAGGGGTGCATTTGTGCATTATATCTTCTAAGTATGAAAAATATCTATGAGTTCCTAACAGATAAGCTCTGGGAAAAGGAAGTTGGTGATAAATAAATTCATGAAATTACTTTCTGGAGAGATAAAAAGTGGCTTCATGCTTGGTTTTGTTAGGCTACAAGATGAATTAGTTCTAACTCTGTCATGATTTGTAGCTTTTCAACTAAAGGGATCCAGAAAGCTAAGACAAACAGTCATTGGGAAATGTGATGAGATCTCAAGGTAGGAAAGTGGTCTGAAGTAGAGATATCTGTCTTGAGGATATTCCTGGATCTTGTTTGGTCATTACATTTGATAGTGATTGCAATGACTGAGGCCATCTCTGTTCAGTTTTAATTGATTTATAGTGTGAGTATCTTACCAGTAGTAATTTCATGTCTTAATTATTGTATTGCACTCTATATCTCTTGAAGATGATGCAGAGGCTTTAAATGATGCAGAATAATCATGTCCAATTACTGAGCAATGTGTACAATTAACCACATCAATTCCCCATAATCTCCAAAAACTATTTCCTCCTGAAACTACTGCAAACTATATTATGGATGATTAGCTTGGAGTCCAAGTATTCAATGGAACAGTTTTTCCAATGTGTACTAACTCAGCTTTTAAGATAATCGTTTGAAGGCTTGGTTATGGTGCCACTAAATGGACACAATCTGAGTGACTGCTTTTTAAATTTTTTTGTGACGTATTCTTGGATTTTTGAGAACTATAATCTAGTTATAGCCTATTGGCTAGCAATATTTGGGGGAAGACTTCCAAAACCATAAGGAATAATTAAGTTGTTCTGGTTGAGGCAGGAATCATTGCAATTCCTTAAGAATAGCCTAAATCCTTTCTGGTAGAGAATAATTTTTATTATAATAAAGTGTAGTTTAGCACTTCCTCCACTTTTTAATGGCTGGGCATAACTATATGGGTATGTAAAACTCCTCCTTTAATGACCACTCATTCAGTGACTATTCAGACTGATAACAGTGCAACAAGTGGAATTTATGACTGGTTCTTGTATTTACATTTGTGGCAGTCGCATAATTGTGATTCAGGCACTCAGCACCCAACTCTCAATTATGACATTGCAGTGGCCCACAGTCATGTGATCCTCATTTGTGACCTTCTTTACAAGTTTCCTACAAGCAAAGTCAATGATGAAGCTGGCTGGAGATTGCAAACCACATGATGTCCTTGTTTAATAATCCATAGTGATTTGTTTAATGACAGCACCTGGAACTATTGGAATCTCCATTTCTAAATGGTGCAGTCACATGACATATTTAAAAACTGACTCACTTAGAGATGGAAATTCTGGTCCCAATTACCACTGTTAAGGGAGGGCTACCTAAATTTATTATTTGATTTTTTTTTACAAATATCATGTGTTACCAATTAAATAAGATTAACTTTACTGATTAAAAAGAAAGGTCGGGATTTTTAGAATAAAATGCAAAGCATTACAAATTATGATGTTAAAATAATTAGTGATGAAAAATGCAAGCATCTATAATACTATTATGGATAGTGAACTTCTGTTATACTTCTGTTCTTATGAACATTATTAAATCCTGAATTACTTGTAACCTGGAAAAAAAACTTGCCTTTTCCAGTCAGAAAATTAATTATATTTAGAGAGCAGTAATTGTCAGAAAGTTAATAAGATGCAAGATTAGATGAACAAAGAAGGCTATATGGAAAAATAACATGAGTGCAATTATGCATGGATACATACATTTTATCAGTTTTAATATGTCATTCCTGTAATTTGATCAGATGAAGCCACAAACAAATGAGATAGGAAATAAAAAGAAGAAATGAATTAATGGGAAATGAAGAAAATAAACAAATTGAGAAACATGTATAAATAATACTGTAAATGAATGGAAATGGATGCATTTAGTCCAGATAAAAATATTATGAATATATTCTTGATGAAAAGAATATAATTAATAATTGTTCACTCTCATTTGTGGATTATGCATCAATGGAATTACTTTAGAGGAATATAAGTGTAGGGGAAAATATTAAATAATTGAGAAATGATGAACACATTTTTCCAGGAACTGCTAGGAAAGGATGTCATAATTAAAATGGCTCATACTAACGTATTCTTTAAAGATTTAGTTAATTAATTTAGTTAATTAATTAACTTGATCAGAATTGACCTGTGGAGAGAGTCTTCCATGCTCTTTCCAAACAAGAGGTTTAGCTTTACAAGTTAAAGGCATATATGTGAGGTCAGTGCAGTAAATTAGGGAAAATACAGTATTTAGCAGAAAAAAAGTTCTGGAGAACATATCTAAATTGCATAAAATATACATTTTAACGCACAGCTGTCTGATTGCTGTCTGAAATACACATGAGAGGATCTTCTGAAGACAATTTTGGTCTAATGGTTAAGGTACAACGCTAGAAAGCAGGAGACTGTGAGTTCTAGTCCTGTCTTAACCATAAAAGTCAGCTGAGGGACTTTGGGCCAGTAACTCACTCTCAATCCAACTCACCTCATGAAGTTATTGTGGGGAAATAGGAGAAGGAAGGTGTGTTGGATATGTTCACCACTTTATGTATTTGTAAAAATAATAAAAGCAGAATACAAATAAACAAATGAACATTGAGTTGTTTTGAATTTTGGCCATTCTGCTGATGGGGGGCATTGACCAGCCGAACATAAAAGCAGATGAAGTGTTGGCAATTTAATTCCTCCTTTCTCCCTCCATGTTTTCCAAATGTGCTCTGGAACTGTGGTACATTCCCCAGAACAGATTTTTAGAGATATTGGAGTGAAGAAGGAAAAAATTATATATGTTTTAATGTTTAAATAATTTTAAATGATGTCAACTTGATTCAACCGGCTTCTTATCAGTAGAAGCTTCAGATCTAATTAATAATTTCAATCCAATTGATTTAACAAAACAAATCAGATTCAATCAGATTTGAATCAAATCCATTTACACAGGCCTAACAAATATAATCAAAAGTATATGAATCATACAGATTAAGTATATGGAGGAACACCATGTCCATTGAAGTTACATGCTGTAATTGGCTTTAGATATCTCATTGTTAATGTTGATTGGGATTAGTAATAAGCAATATCTATCTATCTATCTATCTATCTATCTATCTATCTATCTATCTATCTACCTACCTACCTACCTACCTACCTACCTACCTACCTACCCACCTACCTACACACACACACACACACGTTGGTAATCTATTTCATATAATTTTATGTTTCTAATTAATGATAATAATTTATTTTGATGAAAACCAATTTTGCAATATTTATGAAATAGTTTAAATAAACATATATTGAGAGTTAGTTTGGTGTGATAGTTTTAGGTTAGACTTCTGAGACTATTAATTCCAGTCCAACTTTAAGTACTAAATTGATTGCGTTACTTTGTGCCAATCTCTATCTTTCAGTCCTAGGAAGCAGGCAATGGCAACCTATTTTAGAAAATAGGTTGGGACTTGTCCAAGTAGTGATCTTGGACTTGAAGGCACAATCTATATTATACTTATTTTTGTTCTACTTTTATAGCACTATTAAATCAACAATTAAGACTCATTTATACTAACCAGCATCTGAATTTTGATTCTTTTTTTTCTAAACTAGATTAAATGCTACTATTTATACTCTATTGCACATTATGATGAAAAGTCCTACAACAATCATATTAATAAAGGAAAATATTTGTAGCTCAGGTTTGATATGAGGGATCTCTGAGCTTGTTTGTTTTCTTGCAGACTGATGATACCTTGTTTTCTTGCAGCACTGGTGTTACCTAGTTTGGGATGAAACTTCTGCAGGGAAACAAGCAAGCTTTGAGAGCAACAAGGATCCCTCAAAGAAAACCATATTTCTATTCAATTCATATTGATTTATTGCAGTCAAAGACTAATATAATGCTAGCTAAATTTGATCCACCAGGAAGTACCGATAGTCCTCAACTTCACAACCATTCATTTAGTAACTGATTGAAGTTACAACAGCACTGAAAAAGTGACTTAGGTCTATTCTTCACACTTATGACTGTGGCAGCATCCCTGTGATCACATGATCAAAATTTGGATACTTAACAACTGGCATATGCTTATGGTGACTGCAGTGTCCTGGGGTCCTGTGTTTACTTTTTGTGACTTTCTGACAATGAGGAAGCCAATTTATTTAACGACTGTGTTGCTAACTTCCATGTTTTACTTAACATGGCAAGAGAGGTTGTAAAATGGGGCAAAATTCACTTTACAACTGTCATGTTTAGAAACAGAAATTTTGAGCTCAACTGTGGTCGTAAGTCAAGGACTACCGATATATATATATATATATATATATTGGGTTGATTTGTAATAAAAGTTCTAAACATGATAAAGGAGATGACCAGGCTGAGCCCAAGGGAAGGGTCAAGTGCACCATCAGTCTTGAGTCACTTCGCTCTCACAAAAGATCTAAGTCCAGTCCACCTTGAATTCCATTGACTCTTATCTACCGCCAATTTGCTTTGACTGTTAGTTGTTCATATTCTTGTAGAGTGTTAACATCCAACAAACCTATAGTCATTTCAACAGTCTCACTTCCCGATTTCTTACACCTGACACATAATGATTTAAGCAGATTGGAATTAATTAATTTATTAATTATTTAATTATTTATTTATATATTATTATTTATAAATTATTATATATATATTATGATTTATAAATATTAATTATTTAATAAATTATTAATTAATTAATTAATTGGAATTAATAAAGCAGGTTGGTATTAATTTCAATTAAAGAAATATGGGAATTGATTATTATGTGAAATTGGTTCAAATTGAGTTAGGACAGGAGAGTCAAACTCACAGTGTCACGTTGTCGTCATGTGACATATTGCGACTTTTCCCCCCTTCACTAAACCAGGGATGGGTGTGGCCAGCGTGTGACTCATCCAGCCCATGGGCCGCAAGTTTGAAAGCCCTGAGCTAGGATAAGTCATTTTATGTTTTGTTTCTTAAAAAAAAAAATTATGGATTACAACCAATAAATTGGCTACAATGAAGCACTAGCATATGAAGTTAAAATTGGAAGGTAATAAGAAAAAAGAAAGGAAGAAAAGTACTTCCTGAATTATTGAAAAGTGATATAAAAGAATCTCCAAACGGAAATGAATGATGCTGACAGCATATTTCCCAAAAATTGTGAACTTTTGTCAGCCTGAATATTTTATAAACCATTAATAGGATATGAACGCAAGGCTTTGAAAGGTACTCACTCCCTGTAGCAAAGGCCTAACTCAATCTGTCGGCCAATTATGTAGCTGGGTATTGCAAACTATTTAATTAGCAGCTGTGCTGGTGTTAATTAGATGAGCAACAGGCATGGTTTTAAAATGAAATGAAATGAAATGCTGAAGTTTCCCTTGGTTTTGATCAGATGACTCCACAATAATTCATTAAGCTGTCTCTTTAAATTATACTGGGGGGGACAGGGCAGAAAAAAATATTGGACAAAGGATTTTTTTTAAACAAATATTTATTTCCCCAGTAAGCCTAAACATTCTTCTAATTTGTGTTCACTTTGCTATTTCATCAAAGAAGTGTTTTCTTCTAAAAATCTATAACATAATGTTGAGTCCCTGGTTGTTTCTAAAAACTGAAAGATTTACTGTATTTAATTTCCAGTCATTTCTGCCAAGGATTTCATTAAAATTTTAGTGTTGCCTGATTTAAAAAATATTTCTAACAGCTGTAAAACTCCACTTTCATTGCTTTTATATAATCACATTTATATTATATAGTTTTACATCATCCTTTATTACGGTGTGGTTTTCATAGCCTTTATCATTTCAGTGATAATTCTTAATTCAAGTTATTTTTCTGCAGCTTACAGGCTAGGCTGTTTGTACTACTTTCATTCTGTCCTAATTAAAGAGATCTTCTTGTAAAGATAAAATGGAAGAAATAAGCCTGTTGCCTTGACCTCCTAGAGAAAAAGTAGGATATAAATACTGTATGCAATAGATAGCATCTCAAAACAAACACAAGGACAAAGGAAAGATATCACTCACTCACATACACACTTGTGAAACTAAAGATATATATACAGTACAAGGTTAAAAAATATATCAATATGCACACATATACAGCCCAAGCAGGCAGTTTTGAAACAAAAATGCCCTTCTTTCAATCTTAACTTGTTCATTCCAGAGGTGGGTTTCAGAAGGTTCTGATCAGTTCTGGAGAACCGGTAGCGGAAATTTTCTAATTCA
Organism: Pantherophis guttatus; assembly: GCF_059756535.1. NCBI lineage: Eukaryota > Metazoa > Chordata > Lepidosauria > Squamata > Colubridae > Pantherophis > Pantherophis guttatus. Next base: position 176,866,718 of record NC_142065.1, read on the forward strand.
TTGGCCAGATTACCAGCCTGTCCATTTATCTATTAACTCATATACTTTTATCACATGGAGGGGGAAAATATTGTAGAATAAGATGTCATTGTGATGGGATTCCATCTCCAGTCCAATTTAGATCTAAAAGCCTCATTGTCAAGCCTCCTGTGTTAGCAAGAATGATGTGGTTGGACAGAAGACGTAACTGGGAAATAGCTTTGTTCATTGCATTCATTACAGTCCACTGATCGTTTCTAAAAAATTTTACTTTATTTACTATAATAATATATTGTGCCACAATTTTATGATTTATTGAACAGATAACTTTGAGGATAGCAATTCCAAAGATCAGGAATGAAAAATCTAGTACAAGAAACCACATTTATTTATCTCAGCAAATTAAAGTTAACAAGGATTAAAAGTAAATTCTAGTATCATTCGCTCTGGTGAGAAGAAAATAAATTTTCCCAGCCCTATGATTATACTATATTTTCTCCTTATTCCTGACTTCTATTTTGATAGCCAAAAACTATTTTCTTTTTGCTTTGTAAAATTCTATGGTTCACAGGACTCAATTTTTTCCATGATTCAGAGGTGGTATTCAACAGGTTCTGACCAGTTCTGGAGAACTGATAGTGGAAATTTTGAGTAGTTTGGAGAACTGGTAATTACCACCTCTAACTGGCTCCACCTCCATCTATTCTCTGCCTCCCGAGTCCCAGCTGATTGGGAGGAAATGGGGATTTTGCAGTCACCTTCCCCTGGAGTCGGGAGGGAATGGAGATTTTGCAGTATCCTTCCCCTGCTATGCCCACCAAGCCATGCCCACCAAGCCACACCACACCATACCCACCAAGCCACGCCCACAGAACCAGTAGTAAAAAAAATTGAATCCCACCACTGCTATGGTTCATGGGGCTCTCAAAATATTTTGTTTTAGTTGTTATATCTTGATATTCTAACAATGCCTATTATACATAATAATGAGAAGAAATTCCAAAAATAACTTTGCACAGGTTCAAAGAAGTAAAGTCATCACTTTGTCACAATTTCTACTGGTAGAAAATGAGCTGAATTTGTCTAATGCCACAAAAGCAAGTGTTTTTGTTTTTGCTTCCAACTTATGAAAATGATTAAGACATTTTTTGAATGATTTTAAGAAGCAGTAATGATTTTTTTCTCTTTTCTCCCATTCTTAGAAATTCCTTCGTAGATATTTTACGGGCTATTCTCTTGTCCTTGGAAATTCTGATTGAAGATCAAGAGCTTCAGATAAACGGCTTCATTCTAATTATAGACTGGAGTAATTTTTCCTTCAAGCAAGCCTCCAAATTGACCCCTTCAATCCTCAGACTGGCTATTGAAGGGTTGCAGGTATGTAGCACAGATGAAAGTGTAATACCTTGAAGAATACCTTGGGTTTTCTTTCTTTCTTTTTTTTTCCAGGAACACTGTTGTCAAGTACAGAAACAATTAAAAAAATCAATAGAAAAATCATGTTGAAACTTGAGGCTTAATTAAGAAAGTCAGATGTTTATTTGTTTCAGTGAAACTCTGAGTCATTTTTACCACAGGGTTGTACTGCATGCTGCAACAATTAGAAATGTTTAGAGATTTAAGATTTAATCCATGGGACTTCCGGGGGATTAATAATTTGCAACATCTGTCAGACAAAATATATACCACACGTATACAGAGTGTCTGCATATGTGCTGAATGGACGATAAAATAAATATCCAGAGAGAAAGTTAGCATCATTCTGTATTATTATAAGTCCAAATAGCTTTAAAAAAAATTAAAACAAAAAAGTCTCCAAACTATTAAAGTCAGAGGTGGAGATGTTGCCTATGTTTACATTCAGAAATAAATGAACAAACATTCCTAGAATGCTGGGAACAACATATGTGGTTTGCTCTTAAATATTCATTCTGGATTCTGTCAATAATAGCATTTGAATGACTGTGCTTTTTCAGCTGAGGGCAACCTAAGGGATACTAGGAAAAGAAATGCTGAATCCACAGCCATTTTTTTTTTTCAGATCAGAAAAGTTTGCATCACTAAGTGCTTTGGGAATAGCCGACTGTGGGGTTCTTGATACTCTCTGAGTTTGGTGGTTTTCTTGCAGACATTTCATTACCAAATTAAGCAACATGATCAGTGATAGAAAGGAGTGAGGTTTGCTCTTATTTTTATATGCTAGAATATAAAATACTAGTATATAAGAATAAGAGCATTTTGTATACTTTTTATATACTGTATGTATACTGTCTGGCTGCCAATCTTTCCTGAAATGCCCTTCACACATATGTGGTAGTTGTTCCCAACTCTAGGGCGTGGTGCTCATCTCCGTTTCAAAGCCGAAGAGCCAGCACTGTCCAAAGACATCTCTGTGGTCATGTGGCTGGCATGACTAAACGCCAAAAATGCACAGAATGCTGTTACCTTCCCACCAAAGGTGGTCCCTATTTTTCTATTTGCATTTTTTACGTGCTTTTGAACTGCTAGACTGGCAGAAGCTGGGAGCTCACCCCGTTACCCGGCACTAGGGATTCGATCCTCTGAACTGCCAACCTTTCAATCGACAAGCTCAGTGTCTTAGCCACTGAGCCATCGCGTGATTAAAGCCTTAGTGAAGTAAAAATGTACACTTTTGAAGATCAACATAGCCAAACATGAGCTCTAGCTCTCTCCCTACGCAGCACTAGGGATTTGAACCATTGAACTGCCGACCTTTCGATGGACAAGCTCAGTGTTTTAGCCACTGAGCCACTGTGTCCCTCCCCACTCCTTTAGGGATGTCTAATTTGCCATAACATCCATGGGAAATCTCTAAATTATTGTACTTTAACAACTAAGTGATATTGATCAATAGTCCTAAATAGTTGCAACTATCCAGAATTTGCTTAGTTTATCTAATATTAAATACTATGATCTAATAGTCATAAAAAATGCTTAGTTTATCTAATATTAAAATACCATTAAGGCATGTTTACATGTTCTATCTTTGATACACTGGTAAGGACTCTTCAGTTAAGAATAAGTTTGGAATCCTTTATCTGTTACAGATGCTATTCAACTTTTGAATATTTTTGAATATTATATTTACTATGACTTCAGTAAAAAGTATATTATTCATTTACTCTATTGGATTTCATAAAGACAAGGACCCCTCTCCTAGAAGTGTGGTGCTGCTGCATTAATAATTATGTAATATTCAAAAAAACTACACAGTATTTTCAAAGGTAAAAGTGAAATAATACTGGAATACCTAATGTACCACTGATAAATTTCCTTGTTGGGAGGAATGTTGTGTATATAATATAGTTATACTATAGTAACATTAGTGTGTGTGTGTGTGTGTGTGTGTGTGTGTGTGTAAACAATTGGGTCCCTCATTAGGCTGAATTCTTTCTAAAGAATGTTAAATTGCAGTCCCAAGTTGATTAATAGGAAATGAACACTTTTGTGCAGAAGGTTACTATTTGCCTCTGTCTTATTTAATTTGTTCCCTAATGTTACTTACATTTTACATTTTACTCTAGATCAGTGGTTCCCAACCTGGGCCCCACGTCCCACAGAGGGGCAATTTGATTTTTAATGGGGGCAATTGAAACCTTGTTTAAACCAAGTTTTAGGCTTCCTCCTGTGAGTAGGAGTTCACTTTTTGAATAGTAAGAATTATATGTCACAGGAGGGGGCCTTCAGGATTTTTGAGATGCTTAGGTGGAGCATGGCCAAAAAAAGGTTGGGAACCACTGTTCTAGATGTAAGAAGAGAGACCTAGCTACACTTTGCATAGATAGTTGATGAGAATATAGTCCAAACTGTATGCGATCATGATTTTCCAACATCTTATGCATAATAATAATTTGTAGTTTTTATATCACCAGTAATAAAAGTTCTCTGGGTTTTAAAAGCAAACATTTATTTATCATACTTCTGAACATATGCCTAGCATCCCTGTTGTGAGTGTTGAGTATTTTAAAGGCAGATAATATAAACCCATGACACGTCTAATTTGGAGCATAAATCTAGTCATTGGAAGTTTCCAATTGGCTGTTGCAATATGCCTTACTGAACAGCAAGTGTGGGTGTAATTAATAATTTCGATTTTGGATCAACACAGTTCCAGAATTCAAAATGTCAGTTATTCTGATTTTCTGTGTGTATAGAGACTTTTTGTATGTGGGGCAGGGGAACATATAGCAATCCTATTCTGTCCATCCTATCACTTCCTGAAATGACTGTTGATTTCAATTTAAATCTGCTGCACGTAAGCCCAGCCTTTGCAGTCTTACAAACCAATGATTGAAGGATCGAAGAGTGAATTATATTTCTGTTTGGTTTAAGGATAATAGTAGTTTTGGAACCTTTTGTTTGGACAAAGGATTAAAAACCTTCGCTGTTCCCACAGTTCACCCAACAGCTATTAAAAGTAAAGCTTTCTTGAGGTGAAGTAATTGGTGTCATTTATATTTTGTTCAGCATCTGAATTATGTAGACGCATTCTTTATTCTTTCTTTCTTTCTTTCTTTCTTTCTTTCTTTCTTTCTTTCTTTCTTTCTTTCTTAGTTCGATTTATATGCCGCCCTTTTCCGGAGACTCAGGGCGGCTTACAATGCATTAAGCAATAGCCTTCATACTTTTGTATATACCTGCTTAGTAGGGCTTTCGCCCCCCCCCCCAAGCGGTGTTCTTTTTTATACAAAGTCAGTTTATTGCCCCCACAATCCGGGTCCTCATTTTACCTACCTCGAAAGGATGGAAGGCTGAGTCAACCTTGAGCCTGGTGAGATTTGAACTTGCAGTAATTGCAGGCTGCTGGCAGCTAAGTGCTACTTTAACAGCACTTAGTCCACTGCGCCACCAAGGCTCCTTATATAGCAATGTATTAAATAGTAATAAACTTCTTGTCAGGAACAGCATTTGAAAGAAATTTATTGTTGTTGGGTTTACCAAAGGCACAGGAAAATATGCATTGTTCTGCTTTTTATTGCTATACCTGTCACATTCTCAGTATAACATCTCTGGGGCAAGTGTTACTCTAGAATGCTTTGTTCCAGATGCTTGTCAACATTAAAAGATTTTTTTTTTTGAAGTGTCAGAATCAGAAGGACATTGGAACAATGAAAAATTCTATGTTTTATTAAATGGTTTAAAAACTGCACATTAATCATCATTTAAAATTGTATCTTTATAGATAGGGCTTCATGAGCTATTATAAGCTGAGAGAAGACCTACAGATCATTAGAGATATAGGTACTGCCAATGAAACCATGTAATAGGCTATAAACATGGTTTTGTTGCGCCAATCATTAGGATAGTATTTTCTCATTTTCAAGCCGTTACGTTTGTTTTGTTTGTTTCCCAAAAATTTATAGAATAAGCAAACCAAAATAATTGTGACAGGGCAGTGTTAGGTCAGGTCATTAAATTCCTGCATCAATCAGATTTATTACCCACTTTTCATAAATGGTGCAATGTTGGGCATAAAATAACATTAATACTTTCATTACCTGACCAATCTGTTCTGCAATAATAATGTCAGGTTATAAAAGTATAGAAAAGGACAAGACAACAATGAAATAGAGACACCTATCAAAGTTGCATTCTATGATACTGCTGGTAAAAACTTAAAATTTAAAATACTGAAGAGAAAAAAAATGAGATTCTCCAAATAAGTATCTTTGGAAAGTGTATTCCATTAAATTGGACAATACTTTTGGACAGGTCCTCTTTGCATGTCATTTTATTTTTGTGTAGAGGAGGAAAATGATGAGATAAAATGACCAGTATTAATAAACTTGAAGAACAGGAGGATGAACTACAACAAAGACACAATCAGACAAGAGATTTGAGTCCAAGGCAGAAAATAATTTGAGGAAGTGTCTCAGACCTAATTTGTAATTCTCTGGAACATAAAGGATGGAGGGAAGAAGTGTATTCAGATTTGCAAGATTCTTTTACTGTAAGCTTATAATAAAAGTATTATTAGCATTCATAAGGTTGGTTTCCTAATCTAATCTACCTTGAAGGGCTGACAGATATTGATTATGATTACAGGGAATAAGGTATAATTTGCTTTTTTTCATAGTTTTTGTATTTGAGAGAAAAGTGGTTGGCAGCCTCTCATTCCGTGTACTTCCATGAACATTCCAAAAGATTATCCTGGCTTGTAGGATATCTGGGGGGAGGTGGGGTGTAAAAAGACCTGGGTATTTAAAAGCCCCAAACATTAGCTGAACAAAATTTCTTTTACTAAGCCTGGGAAGTATATACATGTATCAATATTTCAGAAGGTATCTTCCTAGTAAAGCAAATTTCAAGGAAAGTAAATAATATTTAAACCTTTTTTTACATCTACAAGTCCAGAAACATTCAAATACATATACATACTCATACATACATTTCCTTGATTTTCAAATAAGTTCCATTACAGTCAAATGGCATCCTTGGGTGTCACCCAATTCCTTTAGGATAAAGATCATTTTTCCTAACAGCGTTATGGGCAAAGAAGGGAGTACTGAATAAAGGCTATATCCTTTTCTTCCTAACTTCTTACATAAATTTTGATTAATAAACACTATTATAGATGCCAAGCATTTCTGCCTTCTAGGTGTTGTATTAAACAGAAATTGATGTCATTTTGCCAGATTTAGGCTTATTTAATCAACTTTCTCTCTACAAGAATGAAAAATGCTAAGTAGAAAATGTTCAGATGAAAAAAACCAAACAAACTCCATTATACCTAAGCTATAGTTAAACCACATTAAAAGGGATATTGAGAAAAAATGTGTATAGCATTTTTGTGAATCATCAACAATGACATAGACTCAATGGCATGCATATTAATTTTCTATATACTACTAAATCTTTCGTGTTTGTTTGCAACCTTCAACAGGACAAAATAGCACATCCTAGGGCTTCTATTTTTGAAACAACATAAATAGGCTCATTTACACAATGCATGCAAAATCCAGGGCCCATGACTCCTGTGAGATTAAAATTTGATAAACCTGTGTCTGCTTTAGTACTGCCATACGGCTGCACCACTGCAATCAGTCATAGTCATATGACCATCATTTCCAATGCTCCAGTTGCCAAGTTTGAAAAACACTGATCTAAGGAATGTAAAAATTCAGGGTTTATTCTAATAGACCAGAATAGGCCTATGATGAAGATAAGACTATGGTGAATGAATTAAGAAATATTAAAATATTAAATAAGTGATGGGGAAAGAGTAAGTAAGACAGGTTAAAGAAGTTATCTACTATGTTTTTAGAAAGGCTTGTGAGAATGGTTGGGCAATATACTTTGTGCCAGTTTAATGGATCTGTCATGTATTTCAAATAATTAGCTATTGATACCCTGCTTAAGGAAACAAATCCTTCAAAGAGAATTACATAACTTACTTATGATAGTTGCTTGAGGAGAAGGACAGCTGGAATTGGCACGAATTTTTCATTGCCTCCTTTTTTGCTGTGTTTATATTGCAATGCTTTTCAGAAATCCTATATGGTTGTTCCTGGAATGGTGTAATTCATCAGTCTTTTAATATTTAGATTGTTTAATGGTGTAGTGAAGAAGACAGGAATCAGTCTTTCTGAGGAAGAAAAATGGAAGAATGAAGCAATAGTGTTTTTCTCTTTCACAAACTGTTTATATATGCATGAATATTATCTTTCTGCCTGTGCAATTTATCTTCATTCACAAATATGTACAAAATGATGCTACTTTCAGGGATAGATTATATTTTTCCTATAACTAATTATTGGGTACCAACCACATTGTTTAGTTCTGGTTTTTATTGTAAATGAATAATGGCTTGCTTTATCATTGATTTACTGCATATAGATTTGTTTGGATTAGCATGGGACATTTATTATGCATAATGTCATTCTCTTTGCTTTATTCTATACACCAGTAAGCGATGTAAATGCCATCTTAATGTTCTTAGTTTCTTTAATATATATTGCCTCTAGAGAGACTTGTTTAGAGGGAAATGTCACAATAATGTATAAATAAAAAGAGGTATATGGTCTTCCACTTTCTAGCCTAGAGCCTTTACCACTAGACCAAACTGGCTCTCAATAGAAATCTGTAATGCTGCAATAATTTATATGCAAAAGTGAAGGGGTTCCTCTTTGTAAAGATGTATTAAGCTGAATTTGCAAAGTGTGAGTAGCAAAAGGCAGTAAGCAATTGCACAACTATGAGAGTGTACGAAATATGAGATTTATTCCTTTTCTTTGTTCGTTTTCAAGTTAGGAACTTAGTCAAAATCACCAGATAATCAGTGGAAAGTCAAAATATATTTATTCACTCAAAGCTGTCAAGGTGCTTTGAGCGAACAGCCACAGAGTGCATGGTTTCTCCATCCTTTTTTAAAGATCTTTTAGTTCAAAATTTAGACAACCATTATCAATAAAATAAAATGCAATATTTTTGCTCCATTAGCATGAACATCTTCCTCCTAGCATGAACATCTTCCTTTCATATTCTGTTAAAACATATGTTTCCTTATTTTAAAGTTATGGCAAACTTCTTTATTTATGGCCGCCCAAAGATCATGTGCTTCTCTAGAGCTTGTGTTACAGAGACATCTGTATTACCATCATCTCACTAATATTGCACAAATATCCAGGGCTCACAGAGCAATTCTACAGATGCCAACTGCTTTCAGATACCAACCCTGAGACAGCATATAATGCTGCCAGGTTCTGCACAGCAGTGTTTAAAATCTGTCAGATGATGGAAACAAACATCTAGTAATGTGATGGATATAGTCTGCCACATACTAACTTTTATACTTCTCTAAACCCAACTAATTCTTCTAGATTCCTTTTAGACTCTTGTTTTACTATATACTTTCTGTTTTATCTGCTCTAACTTTTTAAAAAAATATTATTATTTTGGACTCTGATTTACCTTTTATGCTTTTTAATTGATTGTATCCCATCCTCCTTATGGTCTGTGATCATCATAAGGTTTTCATTTGATGGTTAAGCAGAAGTCTCTTTATTTATTTATTTTATTTATTGGTTCGATTTATATGCCGCCCTTCTCCGGAGTCTCAGGGCGGCTTACAATGCGTTAAACAATAGCCTTCATATTTTTGTATATACCTGCTTAGTAGGGCTTTCGCCCACCCACCCCCAAGCGGTGTTCTTTTTTTAATACAAAGTCAGTTTATTGCCCCCACAATCCGGGTCCTCATTTTACCTACCTCGGAAGGATGGAAGGCTGAGTCAACCTTGAGCCTAGTGAGATTTGAACTCACAGTAATTGCAGGCAGCTGGCAGCTAAGTGCTACTTAACAGCACTTTAGTCCACTGCGCCACCAAGGCTCCTAAGAGCCTTAAAGATCTTTGAGGGATCTTTGGTACTCTCTGAGCTTGCAGATGTTTCATTACCCTAAATAGGTAACATCATCAATGCTAGTAAGGAGTGCTGTTTGCTGTCAGTTCATATTCTGGTATCTTGCCTGTCAGTGTGGGTGGAGGCAGTCTTCAAGATTCTTTGGTTGGGCTGTTTACTAAGGGCTCTTTGGCAGTTTCTTGATTGTTGGTCTGAAGTTAACCTTGGAATTAATCTATCTGATCTGAGTGCTGATTACTGGTGGAGAGGTGCAAAAGAATTTTCATAAAAATTATTTAATTTCACAATATATAGACAGATTTAACCATAGTTTCAATTGGGAAAATGTGACAATCTTAGACCAGGCCAAATCCAAAAATGCCAAGGAATTTCTAGAAGCCTGGCACTCTGACAAATCAGCCATCAATAGACTCATAGATATTAACAATATCTATAGTCAATACAAAAAAGGCAATCAATTAGCCCCAAGAGAAAAAGACTCCAGCACCTCTCTGCCAATAATCAGATCAGCATAGATTAATTCTAAGGTTAACTTCAGATCAACACTTAAGTTAACAATATCCCAATCAAGAAACTGCCAAAGAGCCATCAGTAAAAAGCCCAGTCAAAAAATGTCTAAGACCAATTCTACCCACACAGCAAGCAAGTCACCAGAATATAAACTGACAGCAAACTAGCACTGATGATGTCCCGTCTGCAAGAAAAGAAGTAAGCTCAGAGAGCATTAAAGACCCCTCATTTCATCCCTGAGCTACATATAGTCTTCCTTATTTGTACATTTTGTATTTACCAGATTCATCCTTTTTGCATTTGGGCCTTCAGTATTTAATCCAACAGAAAATTAATGGATTTTTGAGGATTTATTTCAGTGGAAGTTTTATTTATACTTTTAATGTAATATTACAAACACCATATTAAAGAAAGTGATGAGATTTTGGCATAGTCAAGAAGCTGCTCAGTATTTTTTATGGGTAAGAGGAGTTTAGAGGCTGAATATCAGATTGCCTTCATTTGTTAGTCTCTTCATTTCTTCAGAATTAAAGATGATCCTAAAAATGTTCTTTGCCTAACAGTAGCAATGCTGACAATAACTATAAAGGCAGTGTTGAAATGAATTGAAACTAAATTAAGGATATTAGATTTGATTATCTCTGTAATCCTTCCTTCCTTCCTTCCTTCCTTCCTTCCTTCCTTCCTTCCTTCCTTCCTTCCTTCCTTCCCCACTCCCTCCCTCCCTCCTTCCCTCCCTCCCTTCCTCAGATTTTTGGTTTGTTTTGTTCCTCCATCTGTGTTGCTTGCTAATTTTTGCCAAACCCACAGACTGGCTATTTTCTTCTTTCCTAATTTCTTGGCCTATTTGATTCATTTATAATGCTGACTTTCATGCAAAAAAGAATGAAACTGAATATAAATTTTCTAAATGGGAGTATGTGGGCAGATTAAGAAAGTGCTTCATTGACCAGCAGGAAGTAAAGGTTTGCAGCTAATATTCTAGTGGTATTCATGAACAAGATGTGATAAACTAATGTCACAAAAGTATTATGAAGAAAGACTTCCTGTTTGATTTTTCCTTGCTTTATTTCCTACAGTGAAAAGTATGAAGGAAATGGTTTAACGGGATTAATCATATGCTATTAAATTCTGTGGTTCTATTTCCATCTAGGCTGGCAAAGATATTCAGAATGAAAAGGTTTATAGCAGGAATTTTTCGAAGAGGCATAACCTAGCAACAGGCATTCCATTAGGGCCGTGATGGCGAACCTGTGGCATACATGCCAGAGCTGGCACGCAGCACCCACTCTGATTACATGCGAGCCATCGCTCCAGTTCAGCTCTGCTGCACATACATGCATGCCTCCCGCCAGCCAGCTGGTCTTTGGGTCTCTGCTATGCATGTGCGGGTGGTGGGGTACATGCAGGACGGCTGTGTGCGCATGCAGAAGAAGGTGGGGCGCATGTGGGAGGCACACGCACGTGCAGGGGGACACATGTGGAGGATGTACGCACATATGCGCAGGAAGGCAGGGTGCATGCAGGGGATGCACACGCATGCGTGGGGGCCGGCCACATGCACAGGGGCCACATGCACATTGCATCTTGGGGGTTCAGATGCACATGCATGCATTCACACACACGCATACGTGCTATTAGCATTCGGTCCAGAAAAGGTTAGCCATCACTGCATTAGGGTCTCTTAAACAGAAAATCAGAAGAGCCATAGAGACATGCTTTACTAAGAATCTAGAGGATACCTGCACCTGCTTAAAAGTGCAGTAGAAAAAGAGATCCGATCAAAGAGAATATTTGTAGCTCAGGGTTGTAGCAACATCCTTGATGCTTTCTGAGCTTGGTTGTTTTCTTGTAGATGTTTTATTACCCATACTAGGTAACATCATCAGTGCAAGTAAGGAATGGGGTTTGCTCTCAGTTTATTTTCTAGTGGCTTGCCCTATCAGGGTTGGTGGGGATGGTTTAGAGGTTCTTTGATTGGGCTGTTTATTGTTGGCTTGTTTGACAGTTCCTTTATTGGGGTATTGTTTACTTGATTATTGGTTTGATGTTAATCTTGAAGTTAATCAATGCTCATCTGGGTGCTGAATGTTGGGAGATGCTTTGGTCTATTTGTTCTCTTTTTGGCTTGTTGATTATTTCCTTTGCATAGTATATAAATATTGCATATGTCTATATGTCTATTGATGGCTTTGTCAGGGTGCCAAGCTTCTAGAAATTCCGTAACATTTTTGGCCTTGGCTTGGTCTAGGATGGTCACAGTTTCCCAGTTGCAACTATGGTTGAAATTGATTGTTTGAATAGGGAGTTCAAATTATGCATTTCTTTTGAAATGGTAGGGATTACATTTACTTTTTAAAGAAATTTGGCCTCGATCCATCTATTCTTGCATGGTATTAGATCTGTGGAAGACATTTAACAAGGCCTTTGCTTTCTCTGAGAAATCCCAACAGAAGCCTGGCTGCCATTTTCTGGTTATCCACAGTTTCTGAATTTTATATAGTCCTTTGTGAGCTTAACTCTGTTTTTCTACTGGTGAGCTTTTATTATTAATGTTTTGTTTTTATATTGTAAGTTGCTACTGGCTAGTTTTATCTGGAGCGAGTAGGTTATAAATGTGTTAAATAAATGAATAATTGAGTAGTATATTGTAAAGACAGCTATTTTGTTCTGTTGAATGCACAGCTCTTTCGTATTCAGAAATCTCAGGAGAAGAATTTTGCCCTTCATCTTAAGTGCATTTGGAATATATATATATATTCAGACCTAAAACATTCACCATTAGTTTATTCTCTGTTTTCCTATGAATCTAATGTACTGATTTAACAGGATATATGAGAAATATAATTTCAGATGCTGCGTTCTGCTTACCTGAAAAAGAATCCCACTGTTGTTGACTCTGAAAAGCTTGACTCTACCTGCATACTAATTTGTTGGGTATCTGTTCAGAGCCCCCCAAAGCAGGCATTTGTGTCAGTTGCCATGGCGCTGTATGCTGTTCCTCCCTCTCGACAGCTTCACTTAACATCTTCCTCTATCCTTTATGCCCAGTTCATTCACCCAGAAAGTTCAGCTATTAAAACAATGCCTTGAGGAAGGGCTGAGGAAGGGCAAAGGCACAGGGTGAAGAGGTAAACCATGCCTGTAGATGTCTAAGGGGACTTGGTTCTGTGACCCCTCTGGGAAATACAAACCACAAACCATGTCATATTCATACTTGATAGATATGCACATATACAAACTCTCATGAAAATAGAACTAGGATGAGGGTAAGCCCCAGCTGTGGATTTTTTCAAATTTGTTCTATTGTATAAAAGAGCAAACCGAGCACTAAAACATAGTGTGGCATGGTTCTGTGATTGAATTGTCTCTCAAATGCACCAATTAATAGCCAAGACTTCTCCTTTGACTTCTCCTTCTCCTCTGACTCCGGACAACAGGCCCTGCTGTTTATCTCTGTCAGTCTCTGTTAATTAGAATCTGTTTCTTTCTTATCCACAGGACAGCTTTCCTGCTCGCTTTGGAGGCATCCATTTTGTGAACCAGCCGTGGTATATCCATGCTCTCTACACGCTAATCAAGCCCTTCCTCAAAGACAAGACACGGAAAAGAGTAAGTAATGAGAAAATGAAGCAAGTCTGTGATGTTGCAAGCCTACACGTGATATTAGGGAATTTCTACTCTTCTCTGCCTCTTCCTTTTTCTCTTTGTGGTTTGCAACAAGGGATGATGTCTCAGCTGGATTTTGTCAGCAGCCTACATTTAATCACTATTTCAGCAGGAGAGAATTATTTCCAGGTTCCAAGCCAAGTATCAGAAAATCTTTCATCATATACACATGGAAAAAGCAACTTTCTGTAAAATATAAAATTATCTAATTTTCAACCCAATGCCCTTTTAATGCCGTGGACGATTCATCCTGTTCCCTACAGGACACAATAGGTTGCTAAACCCATTGATAGATAACATTTCAAGTCTATGTTATCAAAGGATAACATAGATCCTTTTCCCCCCAAACATTTTAACCTTGGAGAAATCTCAGATTTTGCTGTTAGCATACTGTTTTTTATGTAACCAGTTGAGAGCAAAATCACTGATAACAGTTAAACTTCAAATGCTATTATAAAAGGAAAAAAAACCTTGGGATATTGATTTTTATGATGCATGCATGCATCCATCAACTTTTCTTTTGTTAGGAAATGCAAAATTATGCTAAATAAAAAGTAAGAAATAGTAAGCAAGAGTTAGTAAAGTTAGTAAAGTTCATATTCAAGACATGAAATAAGGAGGCAGCAAAAATTTGGTTGACTAGAATTGAGAATATCTTTGAAAAGAGAAAGATAAGATATTCAAAGAAAAATAAGACCATGTATGAAGCAGTATATGGACATGATAAAGGCAAGGTAGAATTGTTCGAAAGGTCAGGTATAGCCTCCTGAGGTATAGCAAATGATTCCGAAATACATTAAATTTATTTAGATTTTCCTTTCTTTAACATTTGGCCTATTTCTTTTTTGAGACTATTATTTTTTATTATTTTTCTGTACTTTGGGACACATTATTTTATCCTAGCAGAAAAAAAGCATAATGGAGATATTTTTATCTACGCATGAATATATAATTCAGTGATGGTTAACCTTTTTGGCACCGAGTGCCAAAATGGGGTGCATGCATGCCAGCGCACTGGAACCCAGAAGAGAGCAGCTGGCCTCTGCGTCCATGCACATCGGGTTCCATCGCACGCATGTGCGCCAGACAGCTAGTCTCTTCTGGGCTTGTGCGAAGACCAGCAGGTCGGCGTGCATGTGTGTGCCGGAACCCAGAAGAGAGCAGCTTGCCGGTGCGCATATGCGTGCTGGACCAGTTGGCTGGCGCGCATGCGGACGACGGAACCCAAAAGAGCAGCTGGCGATGGCGGGCATGCCCACAGAGAAGGCTCTGTGTGCCACCATAGGTTTACCATCACGGATATAATTCATTCATATGTATGATTTAAAAGAGTTACTTGTAAATGCAATTCTTCTAATGGAAAGCATTGTAGCCGCAGAGGCTATTTGATTATAATGTGGCTCTATTTGCTTGATCAAATCTTTTTTAAAATTATAATAAATTGAGGGATATTGTGAACAAGGATTAGTAAACTGCAATTTTATAGATATTTCTATAGAAATAAACTCTTTTGAATTTAATGATACTTATACAAGCCTAGTCATGGAGAGGATTACACTATCGGTTGTTTTTTTTTTAATGTAGTGTCCATTCATCCATAATGAGGCAAGAATAAGAAGACATTTCTGTAAATTTTATATATAAAAATCTTATAAAGACATCCGTTAAGTTATATTGGATGTGAGAAATTGCAGGTCAATTCAATGTGATGATTTTTTTTTCATCCTATTGTGAGAGCAATAAAGTCAGAAGGTGCTGATTTTTTGCTATGTATGGCATTATGTTCTGCAGTCTCTGGTTGCTGTTTGATTGCAGGGCATGGGGATCTATGGGAGGGCAAGGGGGGAGCAAATGACAAAGATGCATTGTGACATCATGATTCAAACACCATTAAACTTGTATCACACACCCAAAGGTGAATACTTAAAGGTGAAATATTATATCATGATATTACCATTTGGAGATAATCTGGGTTTCCTGTATACACTTCTGTTGCCAGAGCACATAGTTGCTCAGAGGTTTGGACATACTTAGGGTAGGATTCTTTAGGCATCTTACCTGAAGAATCTTGGTTTCAGATGCTGCTGCTCACTCATGCCCAGAGTTTTCTGTGGCCACAGCAATGGTTTCTTAGCTCTCTGTCAATGTTCTTTAATGTACTGCACTCATGGTGGAGGAACTTCAAAGATCAAAGTCAGAATGGAATGGAAACTTCAACATCATTGTTCTTGAACACTTTATTTTCTTATCCATGTTTGTACAGTTTATATGTTCATTACCATTTGTTTATTCAGTAATCAAACACAGAATTATTTTATTGGATTGATGTTATCCAATCCTTGCTTTAAGGCTGAAATATTTCTTAGACATATATAAATATGTATCAGATTATCACATTCTAATAATATAGTAATACAATAAGGTGATGACTATGCGTAAAAATATATTTCAAAAGAGACAGAGAACAAAAATGAAAAGAATACTAAAACAAGTAGGTAGCAGAGTAGGAATGCAATTAACTACCTCTTCAGCTGTTTCCAGATGTATTGGACTTCAGCTCCAACTAACAAGTTGGAGCTGAAGTCCAATACATCTGGAAACAGCTGAAATAAATGAAAAGTTTCAGGAAAAATAGACTGATTTTATCTGGAATTGACAGTCAACAACACAGGCATAATGGTTGGACTCTTGTCATTCATCAACTGTTCACAAGGCAAACCTCTTGATGAATGTGTGAATGTCCAAATAGGGATTTATATTTGAGGCCAAAATTATTTGCCTGCAAGAAGGCAATGAAAACAACAAAAGCTTGGCTTAATTCCAACAGGTCAATTGCTATTTATTTATTTATTTATTTGCAAAACAGTAGTACAGCTAGTCCTCAATTTATGACCACAATTGAGCCCAAAATTTATGTTGTTAAGTGAGAAATTTGTTAAGTGAGTTTTGCCCCATTTTTCAACTTTTCTTGCCATATGTGTTAAGGGAATCACAGCAGTTGTTAAATTAATAATACGGTTGTTAAGTGAATCTGGTTTCCCCATTGACTTTGTTTGTCAGAAGGTTGCACACTGCAGCTGTCATAAATGTTGGTCAGTTGTCAAGCATCTGAATGTAAATCATGCGGCCATGGGGATGCTGCAACTGTCACAAGTGTGAAAAAAAGCTGTACAGGTATTCCAGTGATGGGTTCCTCCAGTTTGGCCCGGTTCCCCCAAGCCGGTAGTGGTAACTGTTTGAAGTTACAATGGCACTGAAAAAAGTATTTATGACTATGTCACTTTTTTCAGTGCCGTTGTAACTTCAAACAGTCACTAAGCAAACTGTTGTCATAAGTCGAGGACTACCTGTACAGCTTTCTGAACATTATTCAAAGGCAGGTTTTACATAAAGGGCAATTCCACTGTTCTTTCGCTATCAATGTATCTTTTTCTTACTTTTACAAAAATCTTGATTATTGGAATGGCACAAACACACTGTAACAACATCTAATATCTGTTTTGTTTTTAAAAAGATCTTTCTTCACGGAAACAACCTTAATAGCCTTCACCAGCTCATACACCCTGATTGCTTACCTTCAGAGTTTGGAGGGACTCTTCCTCCCTATGACATGGGCACTTGGGCTCGGACGTTACTTGGACCGGATTATAGCGATGAGAATGACTACACTCACACATCTTACAACACCATGCATGTGAAGCATTCATGTTCCAACCTAGAGAGGGAATGCTCTCCAAAACTCATGAAAAGGTAAGATCAAAGAAAAAAGCTTCCATCTAGAAGAATTTTGTCTGTTTTCTCTCTTTAACTAGAGGATTAGGAAATATATCTGGGCTTGAAATCACCATGAGTAGCAAGAAAGAAATTTTGAAAACTTTGCCATCTACTGTTTATATAGATTTTTGCAGCCCAGATATGGAACAGTTCTCACCACTTCGGGAGAACCGGTTGCCTGCGGAGCTGGCAGCAGAGTCGGACAGTGAGGAGGCTGGGGAGGATCATGGGCCAGTCCTGGAGTCAGGGGAAGGCCCGGACGAGGGTTCTGTGTCAGAGGCAGAGATAGGGCCAGGGCCATCTGGGAGTGATGTGCGGACTCCGAAGCCTCCAGAGTCAGACAGCAGAAAGGCAGAGGAACAGGAGGAGCCTGTTCCTAGTGCACGCATGCACAGAGCTGCCAGAAGACAAGAGCAGCTAAAGCAAAAGGGAACACTTGGGAGTAAGGCCAGAAGATGATTGGCCCCTCCCATTAGGCTTAAAAGAGCAGCAAAGGCTCTTGGGCTCTTTGTAGGAAAGCAATGTTGCTAAATCTATTTCCAGTCGGTGTCTCTTGTTTCTGAACTTCATGGGGCTTTGCCAAGAAAGGCAGGGTGCAAAAGAAGATAAAGGTTTGTGATAAGGCCAAAGGACTTTTTCTGAAGGACTTGTTTTGGAATTAATCTGGACTAATCTGGGAATGAAGTAATTCTCAGCTGTTATAATAAAATAGTTTTGTTTGGGACTAATTGTGTCTTGTAATGACTAAGTGAGCCTAGGTCACAACAAGCAGTGAGATTCACTTACCTTCCCTACCAGTTCTCAAATGTCTGCTCATGCACAGTAGGCTCACGTTACATCAAGTTGGGTGGGCAGAGCCTCCCGCCGTCGCAGCTACCAGTTCGCATGATCTGGAGAAAACCGGCTGAATTCCACCACTGTATATACACATATACACATACACATGTACGTATGTATAAATAATTTTTATCTGGGCTGCAAAAATCTATACAAACATTAGATGGCGACGGGTTCAACATACATATAACATTTTCCTGGGTTTTATTAATGACAACTGATCTTCCTGGGGTTGTTCTCTATCACCTTATGCTTCAGTTCAACATCAGTAGTTTATCATGGGGATGGGGGACAGAGTCAGCTTTGTGTGCAGGCAATAAGATGGCGCAGCTGAATATGCAAGGAAGCTATGGGAGGTGTGGAGTCAGGTTACTGCTGCCTGCATGCTGATCAGCTGCTTGACAATCTGCTTGGCAGCAGATATAAAAGAAAAGTATGCTTTCAAGTCTGTTTTGATTGCTGGTGACGATCCTTGCAGTTTTCTTGGCAATATTTTTCAGAAAATGCTTGCCGTTTATTTCTTCCTATGGCTGAGAGACATGACTGGGTTCACATTACCCAACTGACTTAGGACTTAGAACTCATGGTCTCCCAGTTCTAGGCTGGTACCTTAACCATTAGAGCAAAGTGGCTCTCAACAACAAAGGAAGGGAATATTAAAACTGACGTGCTCCGGGTGTCAAATACACTAGGTACATTAATGGTGTCATGTTGTACATAACAAGTGATTTGGGTGCCTTCTGAACACACCAAACAGGGTTGAAAGGAATCTCTTTATCATGGAGGCAGTAGAGTAAAATAAACTCTGAAACTATAATGCTCTGAAATTTAAAAAGTTAAATCTACCCATGTACTATTTACTACCCATGTACTATGTACTAACTGTTTTTAATGACAGTTATATTTTTTATAATATTCTGCTATCTGAAAAAATTCTAGAGCAGTTCATGCCATAATTGATCTTCAAGCAGTTTGAAAGCAGTGTGATAATTATCGAAAAGCTGCATGGGCACTAATGAATAAGTTTTATGTTACCTCATTTTTAATTGCATAATTTGCTTAATCAATTTTTGAAATGCTATATATCTTGATATATATCTCGATTTCAGTAAAGATGTGTTAACATATGTTATTTGGGTTATTGATCCTGACAATGTTTAGACATATTTGTTTAGTTTGTTAGATGTTCAGCATCACTTGGCAAATTGGCAGTCAAATAAATCAAATGCATAAATAAATATCCTATGCTACTTTGATTAGTAATCTAGTTAAGTGTGGATTGCATAAAAGGATTATTGTTAGCTAGAATATTGAGTGAGTTGCCACAAGATTTAGTCCTAGTTCTTGTACTCATTAATTATGGTCTGGGATAACTCATTTTTTAATAATTTGAAATCAGTGCTTATCAAATTTGCAGATGATACAAAATCAAGTGGGCTCATATCCCAGAAAACATATAAAATTCAAAATAATTTTGGTAAATTTGAAATGTGTGCTAAAATTGAGAGAATGACATGAAACAAATTCAAATGCAAAATTCTTTGCTGAGTAAACAAGAATCTGAGGCACATATAAAAGGAGGTGGATTAGAAATAGGTTGTATGAAAAAGTTATTGTAATATTGTGTATTACAAATTAATATATAAGCCGATATAGCTTAATGCCAAAACACAGGTAAATACAATTTTAGGCTTCATCAACAGATAAAAAATTCCAGATGTGAGAAGTGACCAAAATACATCTTGAGCACTATGGACACAATTGTTTAAGAATTAATTGGGAAAATTAGATCAGGCTCAGTAATGGCACTTAGGATGATTTGGGGATTTAAAAACAATGATGAAACATTGAAGCAATTTGGAATGTTTTCTTACAAAAGGAAAGCTGATGGGGGAATATGATCCCTCTTTAAGTGAATAGGATTTCTTCTGTGAGAGGAAAGTCAAGAGCTTTTTTCCCCATCATTTTAAAGACAGGGATTCATGGATTTATTGGTTGATATTGACTGTTGACACCTCCTGACCACAAGGAGACAGTTGGATATAGTTAGGCAGTTAAGGATTTACTCATCACTACTCATTTGGAGTATTTTAATGCACTGCACAGTGGCTGCTGTTGAAAAACCACTCTGAAACTGCAGTTGGCATTCAATATGGTAGCCACCAGAAACAGATAACATCTATGCTGAAGGCTCAGCATTGGCTTCCAAGAGTTTCTGGGTGAAATTCAAAGTGTTTGATGGTGACTTATAGCTTGGCACAGTGTATTCCAAATTTTTTTACTACTGGTTCTGTGGGCGTGGCTTGGTGGGTGTGGCGGGGAAGGATACTGCAAAATCCCGTTCCCTCCCCACTCTGGGGCCAGCCAGAGATGGTATTTGCCAGTTCTCCGAACTAGTCAAAATTTCCGCTACCGGTTCTCCAGAACCTGTCAGAACCTGCTGGATTTCACCCCTGGTTTGGCACCAAGGTACTTGCTAGACTGCCTCTTCCTACCAGAACAATAATCCTGCAAAGAAGTATTTCTTTCCCTCATTTTCATGCATAGGAACCAAGGCTAGAAACTTCTTATTATGTTTCCATTCCTTTGGATTAGCCCTCATGCAGAAATCAGGCTTGCCATTTATTAAGGCATTGGACTGGCACAGAGCAGATCCAGGTTATAATCTAGCACCATTTATTTGGGAGTCGTTTTAGCTAGATATCATGACACTTAATTTTGAATAAGCTTACATAGGATTGTGCTCTATTACAATTTTTTCATCAATATGAATAGTATAACTCTAAATAATAGAAAACAAATTACAAACATTTCTCATGTTCAGTTCTTCTTGTTGCTGCACATAATAATCAACATAGTACACAATATTATTATCTATTTGGTGATAGGGAATATAGATGGCTGTTTAAATACTAAACTATTAATTTTAATAGAAGAGAATGTATGTAACTCACGGTTGAACAGAGAACCTCGGTGCCCTCTGAGCTTAGCTGTTTGCTTGCAGACATTTTGTTACCAGACTAGGTGACATCTTCAGTGCTAAGAGAGAATGGAGTTTGCTCTCTGTTTAAATACAGTAGGTACTTTGTCAGTGTTTGTGGGGGTGTTGTTTTCTCTTTAGTGGTGCCTTGATTAGGCTGTTGTTTACTACTTGATTATTTGTCTGAGTTGCTACTTCCTTAATTAGGGTATTGTTTATTGTTTGTTCGTTTATTTGATGTTAATCCTTGTGTTAATTCCTGCTTATTTTAGTGTTGATTGTTGATGAAGAGGTAATCTGGTCTTTTTGTTTCCTTTTTAGCTTTTTTATTGTCCTTTTTGAATGGTATGTAAATGTAGTTTATATCTATGTGCCTATTGATCACTTATTTGTCCGGAATCATCCAGAAATTCCTTAGCATTTTTTTAAAGCTTAATTTAGAATGCTTACAGTTTCCCAGTTGAAACTATAGCTGAGTTTGTCCACATCTTCTGACTGTTATTTGGTGTTCATGGATGTGAAGACTGCTAGTCTTCTGCCTTTTTGCCATTCATGGTGGCTGTTACAGTCTTAACAGCCTGTTGTAAATGACTAATATTTTTTCTTTCTTGGGCTACTGAGTCTTTTGGGTTACTTAAGATGTTTTGAAGTGCTTTAGTATATTTGTGTTGCTGTATGGTTTAACAGCCTGTTGGTTATTTCTGATTTTTTTAAATGCATGGTACTATTGTCCTTTTCCTAACTTGTGTTGGTTGTATTGTAGTGAGTTGAATAGTCAGGTACTTTTTGATAGAGATTGAATAGCGTCTCTGTTTCATTTTCCTGGTATTCTGGTGAGTTTGTGCTCATCTGAGTAATGTTCTTATATATATATATATATCCCCTTGTGGGAGGTTGGATTGTTACTTTGGTAATGAAGCATGTGGTTAGTGTGGGTGGTTTTTCAATAGACTTGCTTTTCTAATTTTCTGCCATTTCCTCTCCTGAAGAAGATATCCAGAAAAGGTAGTGTGTGGTTATTTTCTTCTTCCTTTGTGAATTTTATCCTTTAAAGATGTCGCTGATTGTTTCATGTGTTTTCTCAATTGTTCCTTTATTATTATGACAAATGTGTCATCAACATACCAGATCCATACTGTTGGTTGTATGCATGGGAGTGCTGTAGCTTCTAGATACTGTATTACAGTCTCTGCTATGAGTGTTGAGAATGGTAATTCCCATTGGTGTTCTTCTGAATTCTTCTGAATTATTTTTGTATGGTGTGCTGACAGTTACCTTTCAAAGAGTAGTGGAACTGGGTGACATTTCAATTCAATTGGATTTCATTCTTAATTAACGTTATGTATAAATCAATATTTTTCTCTTTTGTGAAATCAATATCAATTTGGTAAAGCAATTGGAGATACCAAGGCTTTGGGAGACCTTTGCTGGTTGTATTCTCATGATGTTTGTGAATAAAAATGTACATTGAAATGAATCTTAAATCACAGATGTAGAGATTTAGAAGCAGAGGTGTCTGCTGAAAGAGGAGTCAAAAAGTAAAAATGGTAGCCACAAACTTGTGAAAGAGATGGAGCTTGATTTCACATCAATATCACACCTTGCTTGATCCCCTTGTGGATATCATGGTTAGAAGGGTACTTTAAAACTGTTATGCTTGGGAGGACCTTATAAATAAAATGGCTGAACAAATTCCATTTTTTTTCCTATTGGAGAATACTTTCTGCATTTTTACTGTTTTAAATTTCTTTTCCATCTCTAGTTACTATGACAACTTAATTGTCCTTTGTGTGCTGCCCACACTGCAAGAGAAAGAAGTACTGACACTATAGAGAAACTATAGTATGTACCTCAGGGGAAAAAACCTCATACCACTTGCCATGAAAACCATACCAAATCAACTGCAGATTTCCAAGTGACATTGACAAAATTTACAATTCAATATGAATTTTAATATTTATCTCTTCTACCACAATAATAACTGGCATGGTGTAATGTGTCTTCCTTTCAAATGGTATGTTCTATGTGGAATCCCCAGTGAAGTATTAAGCTGGTGGGCACCAAAAGCTGGCAGGCTTTTTTCACGAATGGTCCCCAATTATGCAACTCTTTTGCACCCTGATATAAAAAATATATGGTCACATACATTACATATCTTCCTCCTCCCTCTCTCTCCTCTCAAAATGACCACAAGTCTTTGGGGATTTTTCTTTCTAAATAAAGCTTAACATAGGTAAATATTGTTCTTCAGATCTCTCAGGGTTTAGACAAGTGACACCATAAACATGTCAAATGTTTATTAACATTCCAGTTCTAAAGACTGAGGGAAGAGCTGGGTTTTGAGTCCTTTCAAAAAGCCAACAGGTTAGGACCACTTAGTCTTCAGGGTGAAGGATGTTTCATGGTGCGGGTACCAGAACAGAGAAGGCACATCTCCTAAGTCCCGTAAGAAAACACTGTTTCACAGAAGTGACCTGGAACATGTTTACCTTGCTGAATCCAATAAGATAGAGAGAATCTACCAGAATCAGGCACTCTCTCAATTAACCTAGATGTATGCCATATAGGGCTTCACACTGGATAACAAACACCTTGAGTTGCACCCAGAAACTTACTGGAAGCATACCCAGCTCAATGCTGTTACATGATATTATGTGGGGATAACATTCTGGGTTACTGCATTTTGGACTAGATTTGGATTTCAAAATACACTTTCAGGGCATTTTCACATACACCATATTGCAGTACTCCAATTAGGAAGTCATTAATACATGAGTAACTATGAGCAGAAGAACTTAATCCACGGAGAGGTGCAACAGATGGATTTGTGCAAGGGTCTTCTTGGCCACAGCTTCCACCTGTCCCTCAAGTGGGAGCCCAAGAGAACCCTTAGATGACACACAATAGCTGAGATTGTCAGAGAGGTACCACATTCAGAATTATTGATGAAAACTCTCCAGATGAGGGGATTCCCTAAAACCTATAGCCACTTAATCTTGCTAGAGTTGAGTTAGAGCCTGTTCTTCCCCAAATTCTCACAACAGAACAGAACAAAGATGTATAATTATGTATCAGTGATCAATCCTGTCTCAGTGCTATCCCCCAGCCTGAACCCAACCTGAAAAGATTCTAGATAATCTGTTTCTTCCAGGATCCTTTGAAGCTATGGGCCTAAAAAGAGTTTTATCCAAGTTGAAGCCTGGATGAAAATTGTCAAGATGTCATGGATGCAGCAATGGCCTCTTGAGGAGTGGTGAACTTCTTATCAACTTCTAATCAAACAAGATCATGTTTCATTTTGCTTCTCAGAAGTGAAGAAGCTTCTTGGATGAGCAGCAAAATGTTTTCAAAGAAAAAAAAAACCCAAGAAAGTCCAGTTGCTTTCAGAAAAGTTTGGGACAACTACCTGCTCTGTTTCATAACTCATCTGCTTTCTACAAAGCAAAATGCACTGCAGGAGGACAATAATCTTTAGGAGTTTCTAAATATTGTACCCTTCTAGATATCCCTGAGGTACAAAGTCCAGTATCGTCCACCTTTGGCCAGGTTGGCTTGGGCTTGGGAATTGCTTATATCAATATGATTACATATATGCCACTTTGCAGCAGCCTCCTTTCCTCAGAATAATAAACAAGAAGGAGTAACAGATTTTGATCATTAAGGGAACAGGTATAGATTGGATTTTTTTTTTCTTTACTTGGTATAATATTAACCTAGTATTACAGAAAGGCACTTCTAGACCAGTTTTCAAGAGTGTGCAGAATCATGAATATCAGAGATCTTATTCTTTCTTTAGCAGTAAACAACCTGTGATATTGCCTAGGTTATTATAATATGAAACTACTTTGGTTGACTCATAATGGACAAACTGATCACGGGAAATCTAAATGTTTGCTTTTCATTCCCTGCCATTTTCTTAGTTGAGCCTAAGATTCGAATGTGAATCTCAGGCTCAAATTTTTATCTTGCAAATTAGCTTTGGTAAAGGAGTAGGTCCTTTCAATTCTTTGCAAATGATCCAAGACTTAATTTGAAGGTTAGAAAGTTATAGAAGCAAAGCAGCCTCCCTCCTTTCTCTCAATGAAGAGATTATTTGTCCTTGGAAGGAAAACATTTGCAACATGCTGCAATTAATTTCCTATTCCCAAGATAATTTTCATTAATATTTTAAAAAAGAGAGATGGTAGCTTTGCTAATTTTACCTGGTAACTGCTGGTGATTATTTAGATAGAATATATTTAGGTAGAATATAATGTCTACTTTTTAAATTTAGTTAATGGTTAAATGGCATTTAACATGCGGGAATCACAGTCCACCATTAATTCAATTAATTCTGTGTGGTCGTTCTCACAGCATTTTGGAATATTGTTCAATTATTGCTACATACCAGGAATCAGTTCCACAGAGAAAGGTTTTTCTGCGGACCAGAAAGGGTGTGGTTTTGCATGCTGCCTGCATCCCATGGATGGGGCTTCACTTGTTTGTGTGGACCGGTTGCTGGCATGCCGCAGACTGGGGTTGGGGACCCCTGATTCAGAGTCCTCATAATAGTACCTGAACCAAATTGGCTTCCAAGTTTTTTCAGGAGTTGAAAAATATACAGCTGATAGCTACTTCATTGAGATAATAGGTGAATTTTGTATCCAAAAAGACAATAGCAACAAACAATAGGCATGCTGTTTAATTTCTAAGCAATATTTGCCATTCTGTTTTTTTCAGGTCTCAATCTGTGGTGGAACCCGGAATATTAAAGCATGAAGAACAGAATGTAAATGAGAACACCCAGCCACTACTAGCTCTAGACTGAGATTGAAATCCCTGCGAAATACAGCTGTATCCTCAGACTTCAGTGGTCCACAATCCTTTTGAAGCAAATGACAGGTTTAATACACATTAATGTGCATTCAGCTTAAAAAAAACCAAGCACTCCATCTTTGTGGAGCAAGTAACGATTATCACCAGCCATGTGTCTGTGTCCAAAGCCAGAGGTAAAATATTCCTTGTGGCCCAGAATAACAAGTGAACAAGTCTGATTGTAAAACAATTTTTTATAAGAGTGCATTATATTAATAATGTCTGAAACACAGATTGTTTTCAGTGATCTGTCACTGAAAGATGGATCCATTGAAGTTCTCTCATATTGTTTAGGCAGAGTTACAGTTTTGTTTAAATAAAAATTAGAAGGCGTGCATGCCTGTGCATAGACACATACATACGTATTTACACAGCCACTTTAAAAATGTCTTGAGTTTAAATATTGCAGTAAGAAGCCAACCTTGGTTTGCAGTACAGAAGTATCACGTCCAAAGTTTCTCCTAATTATCTCCCATCATCACCAGCAGCATGGCATCGATCATGTTTACTAGGCATAATAGAAATTGTAATCTAATCTTTTTGGAGGGCACCCAGCTGGGAAAGTTACATGTGTGAAATACATGCAAACACAAGCAGGGTGTCTTGAATGTCTTGGGAGATTAATATTCCAATTGAGGATTTCTTGTTTAGATCAATTGAGCTCAGCAGAATTCCCTAAGTATATTTTCTCCTGCAATCAGTTAAAGATATACCAAGTCAGGTTTGACTGACTGCAAATTAGGTTACATTTATAATAGAAAGAAAAAGCTTGGGATCAGTTATTGAATATACTACCATTAGAAAGAAAAGTGGAACAAATCATAAATATCCAGAGATCAAAAGCCAAAGAACAGATGGTTATTCCAGACTTTGTTCTGTTTTGGGCCCCATTCAATTCGTATAAAGAAATAAAAACAAACACTATATATATATATATATTTTACAAATCAGTTATAGCAACATTATTTTTATTGTGATTTTATTTCTTCAAATACAGTGAGCACTTTAGTTGCACATCACAATATGACATAGCAGTATTTAGGAATCTTTAATCAGAGAACATTTAAACCATATTCATAGAGAGGCTTAATCACCATCGACCAAGGATGGCTATCCAAGGTGGTGGTCTGAAGCAGTGATGTTTTTCAGCAGTAGCCAAATATGATGAATCAAATCATATGTTGCTATCAAGTATCTTTAGTGGGGACTTGATCTTTTAGGAACTGTCTAATCTATAGTGCTAAAATATTGCTTGTACATTTTTCTACAGAGATAATATACTTTAATTAACATTGTTATTGTCCCAGAACTGAGTATGACTTTCTTTCTTCTATGAAACCAGTAATGCTCAATCAGTCCTTTCTTCTAAGTGAAATACAGGGTCTCCATTCATACAGGAAACTTACTCTGGACCACAGCTTGTCCTGGTCAAAAATCATTTTTTTTTTTTTGCCATGAAACCAACAATGAAAACTGTTAATCATAACCAAGCACGTGAGTTTTTAATCAATGTATGATTTAGGGAAAATGTGCTGCACTTATGTTTCAATAGGATTTCATACCCACCAAAAACAATGACCAAATGCATTGTAAATTTTGAAAAAAGGCTTCAACAAGCATTAAAAACTTATCTAAAGAACTGTGTAATTTATTTTCACAATGAAATAATGTTTGGCACTTGTTCTTTTTTCACTCACCATTCACCACTCTCACAAATGTTTCTTGCTTTCAGTGGGTTTTGCACACTAATTGATTACATCTACTTATTTCAGCTGTGTCTCACATTTTTCCATGCCACAGGGGTTAGGGTTATTGCTATCAATCAATGATTGACAGAGCTGTAAATTTATGTCCGCATTCAATAATCACAAGAAGAATATTGTACCAATCAATTATGCCTGCGGTGGACGAAAATGATTGGGCATGAGATTTTAATATTTATGGTGGCCAAAACAAAGAAACAAACGTCAAACATCTTATTGGTGTGTTATATATAAAATCCACAGACATTCAAGTTAGCAATTTCAACTCAGCTAATAAATCCTGAAATTGTGAAGTAAATAAGCTTGTGTGAAGATTATAATATACTTTGAAAATATCACAGGAATATCTTTCCTAAAGAATCTTGGTATTACTAAGGTTGAGGATGAATACAGTTTAAGTCTGCAGTTCTACTGTGCATCACTTTTTTAATATGTTTCTTACAGTAACATAGAGGAGTATAATAACTTTAAAATGAAAAAAGTAAAAACCGAAACATGTACCCTGTGCAATATACTTTTCAGTTAAGGGTTGCTAGCAGCAGTAGTTCAAGGAAACTGTGCTTCATTACTGTGAGCAAAACTCAGATTTGATACTGAAACAGAAATGTGTTAGGATAGTAAAATTATTTGGAAATAATGCTTTGGACTTCACCAAAGTATGAACCTTTACATATTTGTTAATGCATCTGTTTTCAAAATTTATGCACCAGAATTAAAAATGCACACAGCTACATTATAAGGCATTAGTTCATGAGGAATCCTGAAAAGAAGAGTCCCTGCATCAAATTAATATGATAGAGATGATGGTTTTGTTCCTCATAAGGTCCAGAGCTTCTCTTTAAAGCTCTAGGGCATGTCTCTCTATGTGCATCTGTACACCATGCACATGAACAGGCAGCTATATATTTGTTTTGAAAGCTCTTGAATTTAAGGCACAGAATGCCGTACCACAAGCATTCTTAAATTTTGAGATATCATCCTAAAATGATAATGAATGTGTATGAGAACCCCAGGAATTAAACTAATAATTTGATTTTGATTAAGGTTGTACATGAAACAAATATGGAGTCCTTGGTATTCTCTGAGTTTGATTGCTTATGGATGAATCATACTGATGATGTTATTTAGTTGGGTAAGGAAACATCTGCAAATGAACCAAGCTCAGAGAACGTCAAGAACTCCACTGCCCTATCCTGAGCTATAGATATTCTTTCCTATAAAATAGACTCTTTGTAATAATTGAAATACAAATTATATATCAGAAAACAAGGATAGAATCTTGCAACTTTACTACATAAAATGCTTTATTTGAAATAAAAAAATTAAATGGGAGTCTATCTTTTTTAATGGGAAGGACACATAAATTTGCTTGATTTTGCATAATCTCTGAAATCAATCCTGCATATTCATGAGAGGAACCTTTTGTTCCTCTGTCCATCATTTATTTTTGGCCCATATTTGTTTTTTTTTTATAGCAGCAATAGTATCATACTAAAAGGGTGCTCCAAACTTTAATCAGTAGACTGGATATACCTGCCCCAAAAATCCATTAAGTAAGACTATAGTCATTTAGAATAATTAAAAAATAATACTGAAATTCTGTAACTTGCATATTTTTACAGAAATTTCAAAGAAACCGGTACACTATTGATGGGCTGCTACCAGCACCAGCAAGTTACAAAAGATAGACTATTTATTTGGCAGAGACGCCAGACTCAATAATATTTCTGAGAGAAGCCAAACAACATAATTTTCTATAACATAAATAATTAAAAAGAAGAATTGTAGGCAGTTTACACAGTCCTTGTGGCTGTGATAAGAAAAGGAGGCATCTGGAAAATTGATTTATACAATTTTTAGTATTGAAAAGTCTGACCATGAATATCAAGCCTCAGACAATATATATTATTTCAACACTGGTCCTCCTTAAGATGTTTCCAATTCTCAATTTGACAACTTTTGTCATAGCAAAGAACAAACAGCTATCAAGGCAGATTAAGAGATTATTCAATCTATGATATGCTATATTTTGCACAAATTATGACCAGAAATTATTTCCAGGAGCACCTGTTGGATTTTGCAGACCTACATTTGAAATGTGTATCTTGGTACATTTCTCTGCATAAAATTACACCAATCTTGTACCTTTTGACAATGAGCAATTAATTGCTTATAACTAGTCTTAGTGTATGTAATTTGAAACATTTATGCAAAGCTGTTTAAATGTCAGTCTTGCTTATTGCATCATCAGAGATGAATGTAAAATTATATAGTGGCTTCAAAAAGAGAACAGGTTCAAAGGTTGGCACTGATAGGTTGAATGACAATGAATCATTAAAAAAGTTTCATGATCATTCATTCATTCATTCATTCATTAATGGGAAAACCACTAAACACCACAGAATATATTTATATGTTACTTTCTCTTTCTTAGTTTCATGTAGGATATGAAATTGGCTGTAATTGAAAACAAAAATGTTACAAAACAGCTCCAGTTATCAATTATTTCTTAATCAGGCTTTAAATTATGAGTTTCTTTAAAAAAAACTGCATTACAAAGTTGGTGAAAAAAATGCAGCCCACAGCCTCTATGTACTTCATCTAAGCTTAAAATATGTTTTTATGTTATTAAAAAAAATTAAAAATAAACACAAAATTGGGTAAAATTTGCTCTTAACTAGAATTGGACAAAGGAAATGTTTACTCATCCTTTGACTTGGAAGGAAAAAGCCATCCTCAGTAAAATAGATCGCTGCTTGTATAAGGCTTCATTGTTTCTAAATTAATATAAAAAGGGAACTAAAAGAAAAGTTGAAAAAGAAAGTGGTTCAAATAGAACAGAAAAAAGTATCCATACATACTGTATCTGATGAAAAAATGTCCTTATCTATCAAAAATAAGACACAAAACCACCTGCTCCTCTTATCTATAGGTCACCCTATAAATCCACTGGACGAAACCAACATAGAATTATAAAAGGTAACAATAATACATTTTCATATTGTCCTATAAGAGCTTATGGTTGCTTTTATCATGGGAGAGGAGGTGGATGTAGTGCTTGAGGACACAATCCACCAAATACTGCTTCTGAATAATCTCATAATGATCAGAAATTGCACAGTCTGGAAATCTGCATTCCTTATGATTACATTCAGGCTTCTGAA
The DNA here is from genome assembly GCF_059756535.1 of Pantherophis guttatus. Classification (NCBI taxonomy): domain Eukaryota; kingdom Metazoa; phylum Chordata; class Lepidosauria; order Squamata; family Colubridae; genus Pantherophis; species Pantherophis guttatus. The sequence goes on from NC_142065.1 coordinate 176,897,629, forward strand.
GGTGGCTTTTACGTCAAGGAGTTCCAAAAATATATATCAAAAAAGTCTGGCACTAGTCTTCTTTCAAAATGTAGCACAGGATGTTCTTTGGCTGATAAAAGCATAGAATTCCAACTTGCAGCATGAACACAGAGCATTCAGATCAGTGCTGTAATGGGGCGGTACACAGAACAGGATGCTTTAAAGTCCTTACACATTCTTGATACAGTTGCATTTAATTTTTGTTGTACTTCTCAGCACACAGTGTGAAGCTCAAAAGGGAAAAACTTCAAGACTGCTTAAATAGCTGGTAGGGTGCGTCGCTGTTGTGACGTTAACTCTGGGTGCCAGACATCCACAATGAATATCAGCCGGTAAGCATTAGCATCCTGCCACACTTCATGTTCAAAAGAATCATCAAAAATGAGAATCTTCCCTTCTTCCCAGGATCTGAAAGAAAAAAACAAATTATATTTTACCTGCTGCTTATGAGAACTCAAAACTTTTCCAATTGTATCTACATCCTGGATGCAAAATCTACATAGCTGATCAAAGACACAAGGTTTATCTATGGCATCATACAGGTGGTCTTTGACTTATAACTATTTTTTTTTTTAATTTGATTTATATGCCGCCCTTCTCCGGAGACTCAGGGCGGCTTACAATGCGTTAAGCAATAGCCTTCATACTTTTGTATATTTATACAAAGTCAGCTTATTGCCCCCACAAACTGGGTCCTCATTTCACCTACCTTAGAAAGGATGGAAGGCTGAGTCAACCTTGAGCCTTGGAGAGATTCGAACCAGCAGTAAATTGCAGGAAGCTGTGTTAATAACAGGGTGCGTAGACCACTGTACTATCAAGGCTCTTGTTGTTTAATTTGTTTAATGATCGTTTGAACCTATGATAGCATTGAAAAAACTGACTTATGACCTGACACTTAACAACAGTTGCAGTGTCTCCATGGTCACTAATCAAAATTTGGGCACTTGGTAACCAAGATACATTTATTACAGAGTCCTGGGCTCACATGACTGTCATTCATTCACCTTCCCAGCTGACTTCCAACAAGCAAAGTCAATGGGGGACGTTGGATATTCTTAATGACTGTGTGATTCACTTAACAGCCATGGAAAAAGGGTCATAAAATCAGACATGATTCACTTAACAACTCCCTCACTTAAAAACAGAAGTTCCAGTCACAATTGTGGTTCTAAATCGAGGACTTCCTGTGGTTATTATTTCTTTCATTCTACCAGGTGAAAAACTGATAAGCTTGAAGGGAGCCAAGCTATTTATACTGACCCAGAGGCTTTCACAGAAAAATGTACTTTGTGTACTATTTCTCCAAAAGTAAAAAAATATCTGAAATAGTGTTTGCTACTATGTCTTACTCCTTGGTTTTGTTTTTTTTTTTCACTTCCAAATACTCAAGTCTCATCTACTGACACCTTATGGGATAATAGGTAAGGAAATAAAGGCAACATGGGAGTTGCACATGATAAAAAGGAAGGAACTATAACACTGTGTGAAATAATACCACATTTTGAAGTTGCTGAACATTCAAACAAGTATTATAGCGAGAACAGTTGAAAAAACCAATCAAGACTAGGCAAGACAGAATTATAAGGTATATTATAATTAATATAATATACTTAAATATATTTATAATATTATTAAAGATTTCAACTCATTTATATTATGTAGAGATGAACTTAGAGAGCAATGTTTCAGCTGTTAAGTGACATTGCACTGTCATAAAGATTACGTCTCATTTCTTGGGCTGGCTTTTAGTCATGAATTAACAAGAGTAACCCAAAAAGGAGAGGGTGGGGTTTTTTTGTGCCACTCGACACCAGGAATTTTGAGAGCCTAATACTGGCACTCTCATAATTTGACCAATCATATAAATTTGATTTGCCAGGAAGTAAACTCTGTGATCCATGCATATGCATGCGTGTCAAAACAGCCATGAAGATAGCTGCAACTGTGGGATTGAAATTCTACTCTTTTTTTAACATGCTTTGCAACTGTACATTTCACTTACAAAGGAACAGGGCTTCAATCACACTTTTGCAGCTTGCCATCTTGACTTTTTGATGTGTATCCCCTACTGTGTATCTCCCTACTTTTCATTGTGTCATCACAGCTTCTCAGAATATTCTTTACCTTCCCAACTCAATTTCACCTTTTTTAAAGGAGGGAAGGGGCGATCAGTGAGCACCCATACAAAAAAAAAAGTTTGGATTGCAGCCCCGTACTATGGCTTTGTTATAAACAATTATGAAGCTAAAAGCTGTGCTTTACTTTGCAACATCAATTTGTTTTTAATGGAAATAACTTCAAAATTATATGATACTCAGATGAAGCAGGAGCTTGGATGATGCCAAATTCAATGCCTATGTAGATATTGTTAAGTACAGATACCATAATATATATAGACCTGATTAGGTGAAGATAAGCAGGCTTCTAAGCATTATGTCCGTACTATTCTGTCTGATGGTTTTTTGCTAGCTTAGCTTACAAAGGAGATGTTTCTCTTGGATTCCATACCAGCTCTTAGTATCCTGGCTCTTGACACTTGACACGCTAGAAAAAAATGTGTTGTGAGGAGAAGGAAAGATACCTGGTTTCTTGAGCACACCGTATCCTGCAGCCTTCTTTAGGAATGACCAAGCCCAAATGCATTCTCAACCTACAGTTAGTCGGCCCTGTGTGAGGCCAGACGTGAGTCCCTGGGTGCATGACAGAATACTTGATCTGCAAAAAGATGTTCAGTTGATTTTCAAAAACTCATGTCAATTATGTCAACCTTCTAGAAATATAAATAAACTATATCTAGTTGAACCCAACCAAAATGAGTAAAGTTTATGTTAGGCTCCCTACCTGAAGTTTTGAAGCAAATTACTTGTGAACATGCTTTATGGATGAAAATGAATTTCCACCCTTCAGACCACACGATAGCATCTTATTAAAATTGAGTCTCCTAGAACTATTCTAATTCCATTTAACCAACATAGGCACATGCTTTTATGTATACTGTATGCCATTTAATGTCTATTGTGGATTATATTTTCACTTTAAAAATAAGGATATATATATATATATATATATATATATATATATATATATATATATATATATATATATATATATATATATATATATATATATTTACCAGTAGCTTTATTTGCATGTATTAATCATAGTTTAAAGAGACATAGTGTAAATGTCTTAATTTTCTCCATTCATATAAGCAACAAGAAGGTTTAATTTCAAATTGCAAACTATATTTAGTGATTATACATTAAAAGATCAAGACAATTTCCAATCACACCTGATTCTAGGTGATTTCACAGCAGCAATATAGAAAAGATTTGCCTCTATTTTTTTTTTTCAGTCCATCAACAGCTAGAATTGTGACCTGCCTCCAAGTGCAAATGAAGACCAACTCTAACCTCAACCAAGGATATTTAGGTGTTATTAATGGTTGTAGATGATTAAACAATCAATTTGTTAACTGATTTCTGAAGCTGAATCATATTGTTGACATTAAACATAATTCCAGAAGGAGACCAAAAGGCAGTTCATTCAAATCAGTTTATGGTCAGCACTTTTTATAAATAAACAATTATGTTAACATAATCCTATTTGAAATAAACTTGATTTTATCCATGGTATCTATAATGTAAAGGTTTGCATCTTTGAAATTAGTTGTATCTCCTTCTAAATCAGTCCTGTCAATCTGGCGGCCCGCGGGCCAGATGCGTCATGTGCTGGCCACACCCATCCCAGCTCGGCAAAGGTAAAAAAAGTCACGATACGTCATATGACATGATCGAGTTTGACACCTATGTTCTAGATCAATTGTAATTATTGACAACTGTGATGGACAGTTACTGTTCAGTTTTCAATCATAGACTATGTAGAAAAACAAACATAATTGCATCATTTGTCTATAACAAATATCATGCTGACTCACTCATAAACATTCAGTAAAGGTAAATTAGAAAGGCAGAGATTTTATTTTAGCATTTGCCCCAGGCAAAATCAATTAATAATTATTTTTCTTCTTAATATTTTTGTAAGTTATACTTACAAGTCAAAGTAACACATACAGTATACATCAACATCCACTCCCCACTATGTATAAGCACTGTAAATATATCTTGAAATTTTTTATTTATTCAATTTGTATAGCCACCCATCTCAAATACTGTACATGATTCTGGTTGAACAGTTGAAAGTAACTCCCAGTCATATAATTAGCAGCTGAGTAAAAATAAATCTACCACCGTCAAATCAACCTAAGAGGCTCTGCCACACATCTGGATCCTTGATGACAAAACCATGTCTTTAAGACCACCATTAGATTGAGGATCTAATTCTCAAGGGGGATTTGAAGGGCAGCATGTGATTCAGAGCACACATTTACAAATGTAGCAACTAAAAGCAGCTGATATTCCTCACTAACTTGGCTGTCTTCTGCAGTGAATATGCAATCGCAGGAAAAGACCTCTTTGCTTTAAGATGTTCAGAACAGGTGCTATATGCAGGCCCACATGGCCTCTGAATCACACTTTGCCCTTTGAAGTTGGATAGTTGCCCAATATATGTGGATGCTTCTTCCTATCTATCTATGGACCTGCTCTACAAACCAGACAGTACCTGCCCTCTTCGGCATCCAGTGGCTTCTGAGAAACGTTCTAATAAGGCACATGATTTTGGAACACTGTTGCAGGCATTCTCATTTTTTCTTCCTAGAGTGAAAGAGGAAAAATATAGTTTAAGCATAGGTAATCTGAATTTCACACCCCCACATCTAAGTATAGTCATACAGGGGATTTGAAAATGTCAGCTCAGTAAGCGCTTGAAAGAGATTTAAAAGGGCAAATCATCCAAAAATCCAGTGGTGATTAACTCTAATCGAATTGGCCTTCGTACCTAAATATAGACGTGGAATACTTTTGTATTTCTTTTTATACAGAATGTAACTCATACTCATTACAGTTAGCAACCATCTAAAACAGAGATGGCCAACTTTTTTTCTTTGAAAATAATTTTGCTTAGGCCCAGATTTAATACTAGGCTGTCTACTACTTTATATGATATGTCATGATATCTATGGATGTTTCATAATAAATTTTCACTGATCCCAGAGAAAGTCATTGCATACTCCTTCACATACTCCAACTTTTATTGATTTGAGAGGGAAGCATTGTGGAGCTATTTGAATATTGCATAAAATCTAATTGTAGTTTCATGACTATAGATAAGAACAAAGTTTCCTGAGTGACTTTGGTCCAGTTATGTTCTCCCTTCCATGGTCTCTCTTGCCGCCTAATTTGCCTTGGTGTTGTGAAAGAGGATAATGTTCAGTTCCCTAACGAAATCCAAAGAAGGAGTTCATAAAAATATAAGTGAAATTCGGTGTCTTTTTATAACAGTGGTGATGGGCTCATGATTTGTGGAACATTAATCTTCTAAAAGAATATTATGACCAACTAAAAGAAAGTTTTTATTTTAAGTAAAGGTACAGAAATAAAAGCAATTTTATTATTTTCCAGCACCTCAAAATGTCTTATACATCATCCCATTTTTTCATTACCCTTCTGGGTTTATTGCCTCATTTTAATTATAAATGACAGAATTGCATTCACTTGTAAGAAGAAAAGATCTCTTTTTTTGCCAGCGCACGTTTCCTCAGGCCACTTTGTAATCTGTGAACCATCCATTTTGTTAGGTATAAACCAAGTATAAGCTTTCTACGTAAGAGAAATGCAAAACTATACCTTGCAGATAAATGCAGAAATGAAAATGAAAAAAAAAAAAATAGAGCACCTTTTAAATATTTTTAAAGCTACATAAAGTAGCACACTAAAAATACAGAAACAATTCTGGGAAGTGCCCCAAAGCCATTCAGTTTTGTCCTCTTTCTCACTCCCCTGCCTCTCCTCTTCAAACATGAAACAAGAATCCACTACCACTTTCAAGTGGAACTCTTTATTTTACTTAGACTTTGATAAAACATTAAAAAAAGAAAATGTTTCCTTTTATGTGAGTCTTTCCAAGAGCAAAAATAATTTACATGAGGCTCATGAACAGATTTCCAGCCCGGCAATGACCAGGCTTTTACCTGTTTAGCTTATATTAAGTATGGCCGTGCACACTTCAAAAACAATTTAGAAGTTCTTCTGAATTATGACTATTAATGTAGTAATGTTTTTCTCCAGGCTTGGGTGAAAGCCTGAAAGTAAAAAGACCATCTTCTTTAGGGATAGGGGTGCTGTTTTTGTATTTGTGATCAGTCTGATATAACCCTTCTCAATCATTTAAAGTGTCACAGTTCTAACATTAAGTCCCCCAAAGTACATTCTCCAAAAGCCAGAAACATGGCTGCACATTATTCAACTTCAGAAAAATAAATCAAAATCCAGTCACACAATCAGTTAAATGGGTCAGTAGCTGGGTAATTCCTTTACAATGCGGCTTTGAATGTAATTGGAACCTAAGTTTTGTTCAGTGAACAGGGATGAGTTTGCACATGTGGAAAGGATATTCTCATTTTCCTCTTCCCATTAATATGTTTGTTTCACATGTTTAGATCCTCCAAGGACATGGAAAACTCTTCTTGGAAGAAGGAGCTTTGATAATAGCCCTTCTATTTTACATGAAAAACAATTAAGAGTTCAAATCATTACATTTGTTCTGTTATGCATATTTTATTAGCTCTGAAAGGAAATACTAAATATAATATGCTATATTTCACCCCAAAAAATAACTTGGTTAGGTAGCTGTTCATGTAGTTGTATTCCAGTTCTTCTATTTGGAAATTCCTGTTTGGCTCTTTATGTGCTAGTACACCCAAACTTTGTCAATACAATACAAGGAGATTTTAAATGAAGGAGGGGAACTAAAATCTAGAAAAGAATTACATGATGAAGGGGTAGAATTGGAATGGTGGGCATATCTAAAGATCAAATCACGCTATATGAAGGATAAAAAGGAATGGGGTATTAAGAAAGAATTGATGGCGCTAGATAAAATCTTATTAGGAACGAACAAAAAGGCAATAAAGAAAATTTATCAGTACCTATTGGAATATAAAATGGCAGAAGAACAAGTGAAGGAAACTATGGTAATGTGGGCCCAAAATTTTGGTTAAAATATTAATATGGATAATTGGCAGGATCTATGGGAGAGAAACAGGAAACTAACGTTAGCCACTGCGTACAAAGAAAATTTGTATAAAATGTTCTATAGGTGGCATCTCCCGCCCACAAGATTAGCGAAAATGAACAGGAACTTATCACCACAATGTTGGAAATGCAATTTAGTATCAGGATCTTTCTATCATATGTGGTGGTTATGTAAAAAAGGGAGTTTTGGCGCCAGATTAAGGCATGGTTGGAGGAGATAGAACAAAACATAACCAGAATTATTCCTATTAGGAATTACAAAAGAGAAATATAGCAAAGAACTGATATACTTAATGCTGCATGTGATAACAGCAGCAAGGCTGGTTTATGTGCAATACTGGAAAAAGGAAGAAAACCCCCTGGAAGAAGTAATAATAATGAAGATCTTGACATGTGCAGAAATGGATAGGCTGACACTAGAACTCAAAAACAAGGATGAGACAGAATACTATAAAATCTGGAATAAAATGTACCAATGGTTGGAAAGGAGAAAAGGAGTTGGAACAAAAAAGATTTAGGGCTTGTAGAATTAATACTGGATAATATTTAGACAAATATGTAAATGAGAACAAGGGATATGCATATAAGAACAAAGTAGCAATGTATGTCAAATAGTAATAATATTTGTTGTTATGTTAAAAATATGTATGGATATGACAAGACCAGGATGGTCACACTGTGTCCAATGTTTTTAATGTTTATTTAATAAAAAACTTTAAAAAAATAATAACAATTCAAACATTATCTTCTTTTTCTGTTTTTCAATGCCTAACTTTCACAGCTAATCATTAGCATAGCTGGAAAGACTACTATTTTAAGTTTTCTGATCTTTATTGCACTAAAAGAATCCTTATTTTTCATTACCTTGTTTTTCATTGCCTTCTTTTCTAGTACGAGACTGTATTTTTCCTTAACACGTTTCATTTTTTAAAATCTTTATCCAAGCCTCCCAGAATTGAATTATCTATTTTTTTGACTTCTTCATTAATTAAGCTGCTTGGCATTATGTTTCTCCCTAATATTTAATATTAACCCAGATATTTCATTTTCCATTTTTATATCCCTAACATAAGATAAAGGCTTTGATGCCTCCTTTTATTTAACAAAATTGAATTATCTGCATATTTCAGAATATTAACGTTTCAGCCTCTCAACTATTTTCAATTATTGGTTTTTGAGCTTAGGAAATTCCTGGATGTCAATCCATATCTATGATGGCTTATTTTGCTTCTGAAATGTGATATATTGTTCAATATGTAATAGTCCATTTCTGTTTTAGAATCCTTCATGAGGGCTTTCATTGTGAGCAGTATATTTCCTGTAGTTATATTTTGAAACTCAAAATATTAATTAACCCTGTATAGCAGATCATATATTATTTTTTATTTCACTACATATAACTCATAACAGTAATATATTATCAAGCATCCATGCCAACTTACTTTAT